>NW_027397147.1:771960-802327 GCF_003265705.2 Callorhinus ursinus
TTTTCAAGCCCAGCTAGTATCTTTAAAGTCATGATTCTGAACTCTAGGTCCGACATCGTACTAATGTCCGTATTGAGTAGGTCCCTGACTGACGGTATTGCCTCTTGTTCTTTTTCCTGAGGTGATTTTTTTCATCTTGTCATTTTGTCCAGAGGAGAATAGATGAATGAGAGAACAAATGCTAACAGGTTAACAACGTCCCCAGCAAATATACTCTATAGAAATCAGAAAAGACCTGAAACCGGGGAAAAGAAAGGGAAAGAAAGAAACAAGAAAGAGAAAAAAAAGAAAAAAAAAGAAAACGATAAAAACAAACAAAAACAGAACAAAACAAAAAAAAAGAATATGATCAAATGTGATCAGGCTAGTGCATAGATCAGTTCCACACACTAGATTTTGGGCATATTTTGGTCTGTTAGAAGAAAGTGCCTTCTAAAATTTTAAAGGAAGAAAGACTTATATATGTACAAAATAAGGGTTGATACAATGAAGGGATGAAGATGACTGTAAAGATGAAAATTATAAAAGATTTTATGAAAGGAATTGATAAGAAGTTGTTTGAAAAAAGAAAGAAGAAGATTTTAAAAAAAAAAAAGGAGAGAATGTGATCAGGCAGGAGACTAGAACAAAGCCATACACTAGTGATTTAGGGTATATTTTGATCCGTTAGAAGAAACTGTATCTCTAAATTTTAAAGAGAGAACAACTTATATATATATGCCAAAAATATGAGTAACTACTATGAAGGGATAAAGTATGACTCTAAAAATGAAAAATAAAAAATATTTTTTTTAAAAAGGGATTGATAAGATGTTGGTTGAAAAAGGGAAAAAGAAAAATTCAAAAAACAATAGCTAAAAAGTATTAACTTTGAAAAACTAATGAATCATGGTAAAGCCATGAATTCTATGTGCAGTATTCCCCTAGCGCTGGAGTTCTCCCATTCTCCTTGATGGGTAAACTTGGTCTTGGCTTGCTGGCTGTTCGTGCTGATCTTCTGGGGGAGGGGCCTGTTGCCGTGGTTCCCAAATGTCTTTGCCAGAGGCGGTATTGCCCCGCCCTTGCCGGGTCCGGGCTAAGCAAGCTGCTCGGGTTTGCTCTCAGGAGCTTTTGTTCCCTGCAAGCTCTGGGTACAGCTTTGGAGGACCAGGGTGAAAATGGTGGCCTCCCAATCTCCGCCCGGAGGAGCTGAGAACTCGGGACTCCGCTCCTCAGTGCACCCCCAGAGAAAAGCAGTCAGTCACTCCCGTGTCCCTGGTCTCTGGCTGCACTCTGCGCTCACCCGGCCTGTGACCAAGTGTTTCTATCTCTGGCACCCGACCCCGTGTGGAGTCTCCAAACCCAGCAGATCCCTGTGGTGCGCTCCTGCGCCACTCCTCCCGGGGGAGGGAGGGGAGTCTCCCTGGATCTGCCACTTGTTGGGTCCCTGCTGGAGGAGCAGTGGCCCGATTGGGCCGCAGATCACAGTTTATGGCAACCCCGAGCTGAGAGCCCGCGCCTCCACTCCGTCTCTGCAGCCGGCTTCCCTGCTCTGATACATGGGAGCTCTGCTGCACTCAGGCACCCCCAGTCTTCCTGTGACCCCGAGGGTCCTGAGTCCACATGGTACTGCGAGGTTTCCACCTCCCACTTAGCCACTGGAGTGACGTCCCTCAGCGGAGCCGACTTCTTTAAAAGTTCCGATTTTGTGCTCTGTGGCTCTGTCACTTGCCAGAAGCGGCCGACGGAGGCCCCCTTCCCCGCCGTCTATCCTCCCGAATATCGCCTCAGATTCACTTCTCCGCACGTCCTACCTTCCAGAAAGTGGTCGCTTTTCTGTTCAGAGAGTTGTTGCTATTCTTCTCTTCAATCTCCTGTTGAGTTCGTAGGTGTTCAAAATGGTTTGATCCCTATTCAGCTGAATTCCTGAGACCAGACAAAATCCAGGTCCCCCACTCCTCCGCCATCTTGCTCTGCCCCCCTGGAAGATAAGTATTTTTAAACATTATCTATGCATTTACAAAACATTTTTCTCAATTTCTATATTCCTCCACACCCCATTCATATGGTATCCTTCAACAGTTGTCAGCTAAGGGATCATTACTTTTTAAAAAAATTTTGAAAAAAATTTTATTAATTGCATAAACTGAATTTTATTTTTGTTACATGACAAAACTGAGTCAAAACCAGTTATAGGGCGCCTGGGTGGCTCAGTTGGTTAAGCGACTGCCTTCAGCTCAGGTCATGATCCCGGAGTCCTGGGATCAAGTCCCACATCGGGCTCCCTGCTCTGCAGGAAGCCTGCTTCTCCCTCGGCTTGTGTTCCCTCTCTTGCTGTCTCTATCTCTGTCAAATAAATAAATAAAACCTAAAAAAAAAAAACAGTTATATTAGCATATTACTTTTCTTTATGGAGAAAGATCTTCCTCTAGTCCTTAGAGGTAAGAGAATATTTATGGGGGTGCCTGGTTGGCTCAGTTGGCTAAGCATCTGCCTTTGGCTCAGGTCATGATCCCAGGGTCCTGGAATCAAGCCCCCCATCAGGCTGTCTGCTCAGCAGAGAGCCTATTTCTCCTCCCTCTGCTGCTCCCCCTGCTTGTTCTCTCTCTCTTTCCCTGTCAAATAAATAAATAAATAAATAAATAAATAAATAAATAAATAAATTTTTAAAAGAAAAGAGGATATTTATGTATTCTGTGGAGAGAGAGTCTAAATACTTTATAACATTAGCTCCTTGTTATTTTTGGCATCTACTCTGGTGGCCAATCAATGTTCAGAATTCTTTCTGGAGACTAGATTATTTGCATATACAGCAATTTTACCCTCTTTGGGGCAGGCTTCGTATGACTTTACCACTTAGAAAATTTATATCTTAAGGGTGCCTGGGTGGCTCAGTCATTAAGCGTCTGCCTTCGGCTCAGGTCATGATCCCAGGGCCCTGGAATCGAGCCCTGCATCGGGCTCCCTGCTCGGCGGGAAGCCTGCTTCTCCCTCTCCCACTCCCCCTGCTTGTGTTCCCTCTCTTACTGTGTCTTTCTCTGTCAAATAAATAAATAAAATCTTTAAAAAAAAAAAGAAAATTTATATCTTAGGAACTTCATTCATTCCCTGTATCCTTGGCTGGCCACCTCTCTTTTGTCAAAGTGTCTTACAAATATGTTTTTTGTTCAGGCATATCATTTTATATTTATTACCAATAATCTGAGCTCAGTCTTGAAGTCCTACAATGACCATTCATAACCTTAACCTATAATCATGTTTCATACTCCTTCATATATATTCAACTATTATACACATTATTTTAATATTAGAGAAACCTCAGCGAGCTTTAAGCTTGGTTCTCTGAAGATGTATCTCTCTGAAGATGTATCTCCTTTCAACTGATAAAATATTTATCTCTTTCCCACTGTTGTCATATGCTAAATTTCCTACCACAACTTGTTTCTTTATTCATCCATGTAAGATAAGAAGAAGGAGAAATCATCAGCATTCATTTCCTGTTCACATCAGGTGACAGAGACAGGTTATATGGGTATCAACTTTGCAGAGGATTTTCCAGTGCTGTAATTATCAACATAAACTATAGTACAAAATATATACTTAGTGGCAAGAAATGAGAGTTTCTTGAGGATAATAATATGGCTTTGTAATTTTCTACATTTAATTTGGGGAGATTTTGTTTTCCTAGGACAATTCATTTTGTATAAAGCATGCTGATGTTATCTTTTTTTTTTTTGATGTTATCTTTTAAATCACAGACAAAGGATCTGCTTCTGAAAGCCTCCTACTTAATTCAATGATGGTGTTACCCATGCATAACTTTGGGATGAGCATCAGCAAATATTATGATAACCAAGAGACAAAGATTCTGTGTTCCTCAACAGATGTTCCTGCCTTCATAAACTGTAGTAAAGCAAGTGAGTATCTGGGACTCATCAGGTACCACTGGCCTATTACTTATTGGATGTAAATAGCTCTACCTATATTATTTTGAATCTTCACAATAACCATCAAGTTATGTGTTGTTATACTCACTTTGAGGAAACTAAAGTTTATACAAAATTGAATAACTTACTCTATCACACAACTTGTACAAGTTAGAGCTAAGTTTCAAAACTTTAGCATAATGCATTTTCTTATGGGATAGAATCTCTGCAGATGAATGGATAAAGAAAATGTGATATATATTTATGCATATATGCATATATACATACATATATACACAATGGAATATTATTCAGTCATAAAAAAGAAGGCAATCTTGCCATTTGTGACAACATGGATAGACCTTGAGGTCATTATGCTAAGTGAAATAAGTCAGACAGAGAAAGACAAATACCATATGATCTCACTTATATGTGGAATCTAAAAAGAAAAACTGAACTCCTAGAGAACAGATTGGTGGTGGCCAGAGACAGGGGAATGGGGATGGGTGAAATGGATGAAGGGGATCAAAAGGTACAAACTACCAGTTATAAAATGAATTAGTGATGGGGATGTAATATACAGCATGGTGACTATAGTTAATACTGTATTGTATATTTGCAAGTTGCTAAAAGAGTGTATCTTAAAAGTTCTCATCACAAGAAAAAACATACCAATATCGAATCATTATGTTATATACTCAAAACTAATATAATGTCTATATGTCAATTATATCTCAATTTAAAGAGACATAATAAAAAACAAACATAAAAAGATATAAACCTACAGATTAAAGAAACTGAATAAACTCCAAATAGGTTAAAACCAAATAAGTCCTGCCAAGAGACATCATCATCAAACCTTAAAAACCAAAAATAACAAAAACGTCTTGAACATAATAAAATTAAATTAAATTTAAAAAAAGAAAAACATCTTGAAAGCAGATACAGAAAAATAATACATTATCTATAAAGGAGAAACAATTCCCCTAAATTATAGATTTCTCATCAGAAACCATGAAGGCCAGAGCAGTAGCACAACATAATTTTCAAGTGCTGAAATAAAAAAGCTGCCAACTCAAAATTCTATATACCTAGAAAATTCTATATCTTTCTGGATGAAGGGGAAATAATGACATTTTTAAGTGAAGCAAATCTACAGGAATTTGTCACCAGTAGAAACTCTAAAAGGATGGCTAACAAAAGTTCTGTAAACATAAGTGAAATGATAAAAGAGGAATTTTGGAACACCAAGCAAGCAGAAAGAACAACAGAGAGTAATAATATGAATGGATACAATATATTGTCTCCTCTTGAGTTTTCTTGACTTTGACAGTTAAAGCAAAAATAATAACATTGTCTGATAATGTTCTCAATGTATATAGAAGAAATATTTAAGACAATTATAAATGGGGATGTTAAAGAAATATAAATCATAGAAAATCCTCTATCCTTCACTCAAACTGTTAAAAGGAAGACACCACAACTGTGGTAAGTAGAATAATGTAATACCTATAGCTATCCCTATAAAAGGCACACAAGGTGATACAATAAAGAAAGATAAAATATATGTGGTTGAATTTTAAAACTGAACAAAATATATTGCTGCCTAGGTAGGTACTTCTTTAGAGATTTTATTTATTTATTTGAGAGAGAGAGAGAAACAGCATGAGAGGGGAGAGGGTCAGAGGGAGAAGCAGACTCCTGCCAAGCCTGGAGCCTGATGTGGGACTCGATCCCAGGACTCCAGGATCATGACCTGAGCTAAAGGCAGTCGCCCAACCAACTGAGCCACCCAGGTGCCACTACGTAGGTATTTTTAATTTGTAAAAATTTATTGAGTCCTACACCTGGGTGAATTTCTATATACGTATGTAGTATGTAAAAAAAGTATGTGAATTTCTATATTAGTACATAGTATATTAATAAAAATTTTTTATTTTATTTTATTTTATTTTATTTTTTATTGTTAGGTTAATCACCATACATTACATCATTAGTTTTTGATGTAGTGTTCCATGATTCATTGTTTGTGCATAACACCCAGTGCTCCAAGCAGAACGTACCCTCTTTAATACCCATCACCAGGCCAACGCATGCCCCCACCCCCTCCCATCTAGAAACCCCACTTTGTTTTTCAGAATACATCGTCTTTCATGCTTCGACTCCCCCTCCGACTTACTCCCCTTCATTCTTCCCCTCCTGCTATCTTCTTCTTCTTCTTTTTTTCTTAACATATATTGCATTATTTGTTTCAGAAGTACAGATCTGTGATTCAACAGTCTTGCACAATTCACAGCGCTCACCATAGCACATACCCTCCACAATGTCTACCACACAGCCACCCCATCCCTCCCACCCCCCAACCACTCCAGCAACCCTCAGTTTGTTTCCTGAGGTTAAAAATTCCTCATATCAGCGAGGTCATATGATACATGTTTTTCTCTGATTGACTTATTTCACTCACCATAACACCCTCCAGTTCCATCCATATCGTTGCAAATGGTAAGATCTCATTCCTTTGGATGGCTGCATAATATTCCATTGTATATATACACCACATCTTCTTTATCCATTCATCTGTCGATGGACATCTTGGCTCTTTCCACATTGGCTATTGTGGACATTGCTGCTATAAACATTGGGGTGCATGTACCCCTTCGGATCCCTACATTTGTATCTTTGTGGTCAATACCCAGTAGTGCAATTGCTGGATCATATGGAAGCTCTATTTTCAACTGTTTGAGGAACCTCCATACTGTTTTCCAGAGTGGTTGCACCAGCTTGCATTCCCACCAACAGTGTAGGAGGGTTCCCCTTTCTCCGCATCCCCGCCAACATCACTCGTTTCCTGAATTATTGATTCTAGCCATTCTGACTGGTGTGAGGTGGTATCTCATTGAGGTTTTGGTTTGGATTTCCCTAATGCCGAGCGATGTTGAGCACTTTTTCATGTGTCTCTTGGCCATTTGGATGTCTTCTTTGGAAAAATGTCTGTTCATGTCCTCTGCCCATTTCTTGATTGGAGTATTTGTTCTTTGGGTGTTGAGTTTGATAAGTTCTTTATAGATTTTGGATACTAGCCCTTTATCTGATATGTCATTTGCAAATATTTTCTCCCATTGTGTCAGTTGTCTTTTGGTTTTGTGGACTGTTTCTTTTGCTGTGCAAAAGCTTTTTATCTTGATGAAATCCCAATAGTTCATTTTTGCCCTTGCTTCCCTTGCCTTTGGCGATGTTTCTAGGAAGAAGTTGCTGTGGCTGAGGTCGAAGAGGTTGCTACCTGTGTTCTCCTTTAGGATTTTGATGAACTCCTGACTCACGTTTAGGTCCTTCAACCATTTGGAGTCTATTTTTGTGTGTGGTGTAAGGAAATGGTCCAGTTTCATTCTTCTGCATGTGACTGTGTCCAATTTTCCCAACACCATTTGTTGAAGAGACTGCCTTTTTTCCATTGGACATTCTTTCCTGCTTTGTCAAAGATGAGTTGACCGTAGAGTTGAGGGTCCATTTCTGGGCTCTCGATTCTGTTCCATTGATCTATGTGTCTGTTTTTGTGCCAGTACCATACTGTCTTGATGTAGACAGCTTTGTAATAGAGCTGGAAGTCCGGAATTGTCATGCCGCCAGGTTTGCTTTTCTTTTCAACATTCCTCTGGCTATTCGGGGTCTCTTCTGGTTCCACACAAATTTTAAGATTATTTGTTCCATTTCTTTGAAAAAAGTGGATGGTATTTTGATGGGGATTGCATTGAATGTGTAGATTGCTCTAAGTAGCATGGACATCTTCACAATGTTGGTTCTTCCAATCCATGAGCATGGAACGTTTTCCATTTCTTTGTGTCTTCTTCAATTTCTTTCATGAGTATTTTATACTTTTCTGAGTACAGATCCTTTTCCTCTTTAGTTAAATTTATTCCTAGGTATCTTATGGTTTTGGGTGCAGTTTTAAATGGGATCGACTCCTTCATTTGTCTCTCTTCTGTCTTGTTGGTGGTGTATAGGAATGCCACCGATTTCTGTGCATTGATTTTATATCCTGCTACTTGACTGAATTCCTGTATGAGTTCTAGCAGTTTTGGGGTGGAGTCTTTTGGGTTTTCGACATATAGTATCATATCATCTGCAAAGAGTGAGAGTTTGACTTCTTTGCCGATTTGGATGCCTTTGATTTCTTTTTGTTGTCTGGTTGTTGTGGCTAGGACTTCTAATACTGTGTTGAATAGCAGTGGTGAGAGTGGACATCCCTGCCGCATTCCTGACCTTAGGGGAAAAGGTCTCAACTTTTCCCCATTGAGAATGATATTCGCTGTAGGTTTTTCATAGATGGCTTTTATGATATTGAGGTATGTACCTTCTATCCCTACACTCTGAAGAGTTTTGACCAAGAAAGGATGCTGTACTTTGTCAAATGCTTTTTCTGCATCTATTGAGAGGATCATATGATTCTTGTTCTTTCTTTTGTTAATGTATTGTTTCACGTTGATTGATTTGCAGATGTTGGACCAACCTTGCAGCCCAGGGATAAATCCCACTTGGTCATGGTGAATAATCCTTTTAATGTACTGTTGGATCCTATTGGCTAGTATTTTGGTGAGAATTTTGCATCCATGTTCATCAAGGATATTGGTTTGTAATTCTCCTTTTTGATGGGGTCTTTGTCTGGTTTGGGGATCAAGGTAATGGTGGCCTCATAAAACGAGTTTGGAAGTTTTCCTTCCATTTCTATTTTCTGGAACAGTTTCAGGAGAATAGGTATTAATTCTTCTTTAAATGTTTGATAGAATTCCCCTGGGAAGCCATCTGGCCCTGGGTTTTTGTTTCTTGGGAGATTTTTTGATGACTGCTTCAATTTCCTTAGGGGTTATAGGTCTCTTCATGTTTTCTATTTCTTCCTGGTTCAATTTTAGTAGTTGATACATCTCTAGGAATGCTCCCATTTCTTCCAGGTTATCTAATTTGCTGGCATAGAGTTGCTCATAATATGTTCTTATAATTGTTTGTATTTCTTTGGTGTTGGTTGTGATCTCTCCTCTTTCATTCATGGTTTTGTTGATTTGGGTCATTTCTCTTTTCTTTTTGATCAGTCTGGCCAGGGGTTTATCAATCTTGTTAATTCTTTCAAAGAACCAGCTCCTAGTTTCGTTGATCTGTTCTACTGTTCTTTTGGTTTCTAGTTCATTGATTTCTGCTCTGATCTTTATGATTTCTCTTCTCCTGCTGGGTTTAGGCTTTATTTGCTGTTCTTTCTCCAGCTCCTTTAGGTGTAGGGTTAGGTTGTGTATTTGAGACCTTTCTTGTTTCTTGAGAAAGGCTTGTATTGCTATATGCTTTCCTCTCAGGACTGCCTTTGCTGTATCCCAAAGATTTTGAACAGTTGTGTTTTCATTTTCATTGGTTTCCATGAATTTTTTTAATTCTTCTTTAATTTCCTGGTTGACCCATTCATTCCTTAGTAGCATGCTCTTTAGCCTCCATGTAGTTGAGTTCTTTCTGACTTTCCTCTTGTGATTGAGTTCCAGTTTCAAAGCACTGTGGTCTGAAAATATGCAGGGAATAATCGAACTTTTTGGTATCAGTTGAGACCTGATTTGTGACCTAGGATGTGATCAATTCTGGAGAATGTTCCATGGGCACTAGAGAAGAATGTGTATTCCATTGCTTTGGGATGGAATGTTCTGAATATGTCTGTGAAGTCCTTTTGGTCCAGTGTTTCATTTAAAGTCTTTATTTCCTTGTTGTTCTTTTGCTTAGATGATCTGTCCATTTCAGTCAGTGGGGTGTTAAAGTCCCCCACTAGTATTGTGTTGTTGTCAATGTGTTTCTTTACTTTTGTTATTAACTGCCTTATATAATTGGCTGCTCCCATGTTCGGGGCATAGACATTTACAATTGTTAGATCTTCTTGTTGGATAGACCCTTTAAGTAGGATATAGTGTCCTTCCTCATCTCTTATTACAGTCTTTGTTTTAAAATCTAGTTTGTCTGATATAAGAATTGCCACCCCAGCTTTCTTTTGGTGTCCATTAGCATGGTAAATGGTTTTCCACCCTCACTTTCAATCTGGGGGTGTCTTTGGGTCTAAAATGAGTCTCTTGCAGACAGCATATTGATGGGTTTTGTTTTTTAATCCAATCTGATAGCCTGTGTCTTTTGATCGGGGCATTTAGCCCATTTACATTCAGGGTAACTATGGAAAGGTATGAATTTAGTGCCATTGTATTGCCTGTAAGGTGACGGTGACTGTGACTGTATATTGTCTGTGTTCCTTTCTGATGTGTGCTGCTTTTAGGCTCTCTCTTTGCTTAGAGGACCCCTTTCAATATTTCTTGGAGGGCTGGTTTTGTGTTTGCAAATTCCTTTAGTTTTTGTTTGTCCTGGAAGCTTTTTATCTCTCCTTCAATTTTCAATGAGAGCCTAGCTGGTTATAGTATTCTTGGCTGCATATTTTTCTCGTTTAGTGTTCTGAAGATAATCATGCCAGTCCTTTCTGGCCTGCCAGGTCTCTGTGGATAGGTCTGTTGCCAATCTAATGTTTCTACCATTGTAGGTTACATATCTCTTCTCCCGAGCTGCGTTCAAGATTTTCTCTTTGTCTCTGAGACATGTAAGTTTTACTATTAGATGTTGGGTTGTTGACCTATTTTTATTGATTTTGAGAGGGGTTCTCTGTGCCTCCTGGATTTTGATGCCTATTTCTTTCCCCACATTAGGGAAGTTCTCTGCTATAATTTGCTCCAATATACCTTCTGCCCCTCTCTCTCTTTCTTCTTCTTCTGGGATCCCAATTATTCTAATGTTGTTTTGTCTTATCATATCGCTTATCTCTTGAATTCTGCCCTCGTGATCCAGTAGTTGTTTCTCTCTCTTTTTCTCAGCCTCTTTATTTTCCATCATTTGGTCTTCTATATCGCTGATTCTCTCTTCTGCCTCATTTATCCTAGCAGTTAGTGCCCCCATTTTTCATTGCACCTCATCAATAGCCTTTTTGATTTCGACTTGGTTAGATTTTAGTTCTTTTATTTCTCCAGAAAGGGTTTCTCTAATAACTTCCATGCTTTTTCAAGCCCAGCTAGTATCTTTAAAGTCATGATTCTGAACTCTAGGTCTGACATCGTACTAATGCCCATATTGAGTAGGTCCCTGGCAGACGGTACTACCTCTTGTTCTTTTTGCTGAGGTGATTTTTTTCGTCTCTTCATGTTGTCCAGAGGAGAATAGATGAATGAGAGAACAAAATGCTAACAGGTTAACCACATTCCCAGAAAATATACTCTAAACAAATCAGAAAAGACCTGGAACCAGGGGAAAAGAAAGGGAAAGAAAGAAAAAAGAAAGAGAAAAAAAAGATAAAGATAAAGATAAAAACAAACAAAACAAAACAAAAAAAGACAGAATATAATCAAATATGATCAGGCAAGTGCATAGCTTAGTGCCACACACTAGATTTGGGGCATATTTTGGTCTATTAGAAGAAAGTGCCTCCTAAAATTTTAAAGGAAGAAAGACATATATGTACAAAATAAGGGTTGATACAATGAAGGGATGGAAAATGACTGTAAAGATGAAAATTATAAAAGGTTTTATAAACGGAATAGATAAGATAAGAAGTTGTTTGAAAGAAGAAAGAAGATTTAAAAAAAAAAGAAAAAAAGGGAGAGACTGTGATTAGGTAGGAGACTAGAACAAAGCCATACACTAGTGATTTAGGGTATATTTTGATCTTTTAGATGAAACTGTATCTCAAAATTTTAAAGAAAGAAGAACTTATACATATATGCCAAAAATAAGGGTAGCTACTATGAAGGGATAAAATATGACTCTAAAAATGAAAAATAAAAATTATTTTTTTAAAAAAGGGATTGATAAGATGTTGGTTGAAAAAGGGAAAGAGAAAAATTCAAAAAAAAAAGACAGTTAAAAAAATTAACTTTGAAAAACTAATGAATCATGGTAAAAACAACCATGAATTCTATGTGCAGTATTCCCCTAGCGCTGGAGTTCTCCCATTCTCCTTGATCGGTAAACTTGGTCTTGGCTTGCTGGCTGTTCGTGCTGATCTTCTGGGGGAGGGGCCTGTTGCCGTGGTTCCCAAATGTCTTTGCCGGAGGCAGAGTTGCCCCGCCCTTGTTGGTCGGGGCTAAGCAAGTTGCTCGGGTTTGCTCTCAGGAGCTTTTGTTCCCTGCAAGCTCTCAATACAGCTTTGGAGGACCAGGGTGAAAATGGTGGCCTCCCACTCTCTGCCCAGAGGAGCTGAGAACTCGGGGCCCCGCTCCTCAGTGCGCCCCTTTCAGTAAGTGGTCGCTTCTCTGTTCAGAGAGTTGTTGCTACTCTCTTCGATCTCCTGTTGAGTTTGTAGGTGTTCAGAATGGTTTGATCCCTATTCAGCTGAATTCCTGAGACCAGACGAAATCCAGGTCTCCTACTCCTCTGCCATCTTGCTCCATGCCTCCCCTTAATAAAAAGTTTTTTAACAGTGAAAAAGGGAGAGTTGATCATCTTCACCTTCCTGATGAACCTACTATTTTCATAACCATGAATTTTGAACCTTGTAATTATTACCTTTTTCCCATAAGTGATTGAAAAAATGTCAGCTGTTGAGCACTTCCAACTTAGTTTAAATGTTAGTATTCCCTTATAGGTGAGAGTGTTTGCATATGTAGCATATTCCAAGTGATTCTACTGCCACTGCTCCACACTTTCAGAACCACCATCTGAAGTATTTTCAAAGGAAGCATATTTGGGGACAAGGGGAGCCTCTGTTGCTACCCAGTACTCTGATTAGTGTGAACAGGCATTCACTCAAAGGTTCTGGCTATATGGTACCGTGTTGGTAATGGATGCCTAGAACTATAGCAAGACAAAATTCATGGAATTAAAGGATCTTAAAGGATCTTGAAGATATCTTGCATGACATACAAAGTCATCAAACATACCATTAAATATAGTATCTTGCGCTTATTTGATAACCATTCTATTTGATTCTATAGTACTTCCAGTTTGTTGACTTCTTAGAGTTTTCTCATTGAATTAATTTTTAAAGTAAACCTGTATCTTTTTCTTTGTCATTGACATCAGTAACTCAGATGAATGTATATAGTTTGGAAAAAGATGCAATAGGAAGATTTTTAGTTGCAATGGCTGTTACGGGATTTATTTTCTTCCTCTTGATTTTCCTTATGGAGACCACCTCATGGAAAGTGAGAACCTTTGTGTTTCGCTATATTTTCTTTGGTATCTACAAGAAATTTAATAAGGTAAGTAGCTGGCTATGGCTCTTAGAGATATCTCTAAGACCAAAAATATGTCTCCAGAAATGCCTAACTCCATTATTGAATATAGGAATATAAATCAATCTACGTTGATTAAGATCCATGTGAATCAGAGATCTTCATCGTAATTTGAACTTTGTAGTTTCTAAACATTATGGCCTCCACCAGTCAAAATACGATATTTTTCATGTAGTGTTCCATGATTCATTGTTTTCATGTAGCACCCAGTGCTCCATGAAATACGTGCTCTTCTTAATACCCATCACCGGGGACAAAAAATACTGATGTGCTACTGTATGGTGACTAACATAACATATAAAATAAAATAAAATAAAAATAAAATAAAATATAAACACAAAAGTAATTAAAGTAATTTTCAGTTAAAAAAACAAAAAAACACGATATTTTTTATAGTTTGATTATAATAGAAAGCTTTCTTTTGAACATCTCTTGTATCAGAAGGCCATTCCTTTCCCAAAGTGCTCATGCACCCTAATTTGGCCCCTGGATATTTAACAAACTCCCAGGTGGTATTGATTCTGCCAGCCCACAGAATGCACATTTAGTAGTAAGGCTCTATAGCAGTTGCTCTCAAAATCTGGCATTTACCAGATTCTCCTGGAAGTCTTCTTAAAATACAAGTTGCTGGTGTCTGTCCCATGAGTTGCTGATTTTGTGGACCTTAGGTAGGGCCTGAACTTGCATATGTAATACATCTTAAGTGATGCTTCTGCTGCTCCTTCATGCTTTGAGAACCACTGTATGAAGTATTTTCGGAAGAAAGAATATTTTGAGGCAAAAGGAGCCTCTCTGTTACCAAAATAGATGAAATTGCATGACTCTCCCATAAGCTTAGACTTCCAGTCCAAATTCTTACCATGCCAATCTGGTCTTTCTTCACATTTCTCAGTACAGGTCTGACTCCATAGGTAATCAAGATAATGTGCATGAGTAAGGTGTGAATGATAGCACTAACGGAGGCATGAAAGTCAGGGAGTATCCAAGATGTGCCTCCAGAAGTGGGGAAGATGCTGAGCAAAGGCCCAGCTCTGGCGTCATCAGTAGAGCCAGCACCTGGTGTCCAGAACTTATGAGTGTCTCCTATTCAGCTGAGCTATTAGTCTGCAAGATTATGTAGGGAATTTCTCAATGGAACTGGAGGGTTAGGTCAAATGAGCAAGAAAACAGCTGGTTAGCACCAGCAAAGTCCAACACCCAAGGCTGAGGTCATACATTCTGAAGATATGTCTCAGGCACCTGCTGTGTACCTGGTATCACACTAGATTTTGGACAGGACTCAGATTCCTGGGAGGGGTCCAGGAGGAACAAACAAATTCCCAGACTTGGAAGAGAGGGTAAATGAGACCTCCATAGAGATGCAAGAGAAAGGGTTTCGGGACAGGGAACAAATCAGAGCTCAGACAGATACAATCCAAAAAATATGTGCTCTAATAAACAGAAACTCAAAATGCTAGAAATGCATCTAGGTGTCACCAAACCAAGCTTTAGGCATTGGGTGACACTCAAGAAAGTGAGTCCAAGGCATAGAGGTCAACTTATATACAGACAAGGAGTTGGAAAACATTCAAGGAGCTATTCAGCATGTCTGGAGCCAAGTTCAGGTGTTGGCAGGCAGGGTAAAATAACTGCAAAAAGTGATAGGAGCCAAAGCAGGAAAGGCCTCCAAAGTATCATGCTAAGGATCCTGAACTTCATTCTGATGGCAATCAAGAGTTGTGGGAATGAGGAATTCAATGGCAAAATTATATGGATTTGGGATTTTCTTTGGGGTAAAGTTTGTAATAAGGGTTTCAAATTATATGACATTGGAGTCTGCAGGTTTTCTATTATTTCTATTTCTATTCTTTTATTATTTTGTACTTTTCAAGGAATGTGCCAGTTTCGTCTAAACCACCAAATGTATTTACAAAAATCTGTTCACAATATCCTTTTGTTTTGTTCTTAATATCTGTTGGTAGTTTGTGGTTTTTCTGCCCCCCTCAAACCTTGTTTTCTTGATTACTCTTGCTAGGGATTTAACCAGTTTTATTCATCTCTTTCAAGAACCAACTTTTGAATTTTTTACTTCTCTGTTATATGTTTTGTTTTCGATTTCATTGATTTATTTTCTTACCTTTATTTTTCTGTCCTGCTGTCTTGTGAGGCCATAATAACATTGAGAATAATAGCTATAAATAAGGTTACAAAACAGAAAAATTACAGATGAATCATTCTTATGGACATAGATGCAAAAATCCTTCACAAAAATGTTAGTTTGAATTCATCACCTGGTAAGTTTTATTATAGGAAGGTAAGGATAGTGTAACACTTTATTTTTTTAATTTTTTATTTAAATTCAATTTAGTTAACAGATAGTGTAACACTTTAAAATCAATCGCCATACTAATAAAACATAATTCACTATATTAATAAGAAAAATCAGAAAAACAATTATAATCCTGAGAAATTCAGAAAAAAATATTTGATAAAATTAAATTTCTTATAAAATTCTTCAGCAAACCAAAAATAGAAAGGAACTTCCTTAATATGGTAAAAAGTAACACAAAAAAAACTACATCAAATAACATGGGTTTTTTTTAAGATTTTATTTATGTGACAGAGAGAGAGAGAGAGAGAGCACAAGCAGGTGGAGTGGCAGGCAGAGGGAGAGGGAGAATCAGGCTTTCCACTGAGCAGGGAGCCCGATGCAGGGCTCAATCCCAGAACCTGGGATCATGACCCAAGTTGAAGGCAGATGCTTAACCGACTGAGCCACCCAGGTGCCCCCAAATAACATAATTAATGCAAATTCTTGAAAGCTTTCCTTCTGAGTTCTCAAATAAGACAAGAATGCCTGCTAGTACCATTTTTTTAAATTGAGGTATAGCTGGCACAAATGTTACATTAGTTTCAAGTGTCAACATGGTAATTTGACAAGTTTATATGTTATGCTCTGCCTGCCATAACTGTAGCTACCATCTGTCACCATACAACACTATTGCAATACCATTAACTGTATTCCCTATGCTATACCTTTTATTCCCTTTTTCAATTCCATTTTTATACAACAGTTTACTACAGGTCTTAGTGCAATAGGACAAGAAAAAGAAATGATAGACATAAAATTGTAAAAAAATTTAAAATTCATTATTTACAAATGACAGGATTGTGTACATAGATAAAGGAATGAAATGTTAAAATTAATATTGCTAAATAAAAAGTCTGTATAGAAAAATCAGTTATATAGCTGTATATAAGCCACAAACAAGTGAAATGTAAAATGATGCTATTTGAATAACATAAAAAGAAAAAATATCTAGGAATAAATCTAACAGAATTTATGCAAGACCTTTATATGGAAAAGTAAAAAACAGTATTGAGAGATTAAAGAAGACATATAAATGAAAGAATATACCATGTTCTTGCTTTGGAAAACCCAATATTGGGAAAATGACAGTTTTCTCCCAAATTGATCCAAAGAATCAAAGCAATTCCAATCAAAATGCTAGTGGGTATTTTTATGCATGCATGTTTGTGTGTGGAAAATGATCAGCTGATTCTAAAGTTTGCATGGAAATGCAAAATGCCAAGGATAGCCAAGGAAATGTTGAAGAAGAATAAAAGTGGTGCACTAATACTACCATATGTAGGTATTTTTTAATAAACTGTAGCAACTAAGACAGACAAAAAAATGTATTAGAAAAAAATAATTTTCCTTAAAGTGTAGTTATTTGTAGTAGCTTGGAATTTTTTTTTTTGAAATGCAAGTTCTTGGGCCCCACCCCAGATCTACTGAATCAGAAGCTTTTGGGTTGGAACCCAACATTTTGTGTTTTATAAGCCATCCAGCTGATTCTGGTACATGCTAAAATTTGAGAACAAATGGAATAGAATGTCTAGAAATAGATGCACAAATATGTGGTTCACCTGATATATGACAACATTGACACATAATGCAGTGGAGAAAGGATGTTCTTTTCAATTAATGGTGCTAATCCAGTTGGATATCCACATGGAGAATAATGAACTTGACTCCTGTCTTACTCCATTTGTAGATTTACAACTTTTCTGTAGATCTAAATGTGAAAGGCAAAATAATAAAGCTTTTAGAACAAAAACAGCAAATACCTTCATGATGGTGAGTGCATCATTATCAAAAGACATCAAGTGAGTGAAAAGGCAAGTCACCAAGTGGAAAAAAGATTTTTGAATTGCAAATCAGTAAGAAAAAGACAGACAACCCAATTTGAAAATGGGCAAAAGACTTGGGACACTGACTTTACAAAAAAGAATATCCAAATATCTAATAAATATATGTAAAAATTCACAACATTAGTAGTCATCAGTAAATGCAAGTTAAAGCCACTGAAGGACACCACAACATACTCATAAAAATACTAAGTGCTGAGGCTGCAGAACGACTGGAAGTCTCAAACACTGGTGTTGGGAATATAAACTGATAACCCTTTAGAAAACTACCTGGTATTACCTTCTAAAGTATTATCTTCATATGCTTATGAAAATGAGCCCACACTGAGACCCAGAAGCTCCCATTCTAGGTATAAATCCAATAGAAATGCTCGCTCATGTTCACCAAAAGACATTTACAAGAATGTTAACACAGCATTATTCATAGTAGAGCCCATTAAAAAAAGAGAAAGAAGCAGACCACATGTCTGTCAGTCATGTAATGGACATTAGGGGAAGGAAGGGAAAATTGAAGGGGGGGAATCAGAGGGGAAGACAAACCATGAGAGACTATGGACTCTGGGAAACAATCTGAGAGGGGTAGGGGGTGTGGGGATGGGTTAACCCAGTGATGGGTATTAAGGAGGGCACGTGTTGTAATGAGTACTGGGTGTTATATGCAAATAATGAATCATGGAACACTACATCAAAAACTAATGATGTACTGTTTGGTGACTAACATAACATAAAAGAAATGTCTGTTCTCACAATAGAATATAGCAATGAGAAGAAATAGGCTATAATTCATATGCAACAGCATGGAATAAAAACACAAATATAATATGTCCCAAAGAAACCAGACACAGAAAAGTAAATAAAGTAGAATTTCGTTAAGAGAGAGAGAAAGAAAGAGGCGGTTACACAAATATGTTCACCTTGTGAAAAATCATTAAGATGCAGATTTATGATTTATGTACTTCTCTAGATATATGTTATGCTTTAAAAGTTTAGACTAAAAGTGGCATTAAAATTATTCAACATATTTTGCACTAAACTACAGTAAAATCTGTAGTTCCTAGAATTGAACCAATGTCAATTTCTTTATCTTGATCAGTGCACCATGACTAAGTAAGGTGTTAACATTAGAAGGCTAAAATGCATACTGGAGTTATCCTGTGCTTATACTTGTTTATAAATAAATTTTTTTTCAAAACAGTTTAAAATTTAAAAAGTGATGGACAAGTCTTAAAAGTATTCTTTCATATTCTTTCCCCCATGTGGAAAGCCCTGCCCTTTTTTCTCCCTCCCCCATTATAAGTCTCCTGATTAACTCCTATTTATTTTTCTAAATTGTTTATTTACTATGAAATGGTCCCTGGATTCCACTCTTCCTCTCAGAAGAGAAAGAGTTAATCTTCCCTGTTCTTAGCTCTATTGGTATCTTATAAAATAAATATTATTAGCAAATAATATTTGGCTATAATTTATAGTGTTTGTTGTGATTCCAGTTTTTGTGAAATATCCATTTTGATAGGAACAAGCTACTTGCTCATGGATAGGAGTATAGTTTTTAAACTTTGAAAATAGAGGATGTTTATAAATGACAATGTGATATGTATGTAGGAAGTCTTTTGGGAATGATTTGAACTTTCCCGTCTTGACATCTTTGAGATTATCCCCCAGTTAAGCCTTCCTGAAGCCAACCAGTTATCTAGACCGGATGTCTAAGGGATATCCATCTATCTGATGCTGTTTTTGAAAATATAGGATATAGTATCCACAGAATTATCTGGGGAATCTGAAGATGATGATGTACAATATGAGAGAAACAGAATCCTGGAGCAGCCTCAGGAATTGCTGAATTTCACAGTACTTATTAAGGAACTCACAAAGGTAATATTATTCAATGGCCAACTTATGATTTCATTCCTATTAAAGAGCATATCATTAGTATCAAGGACTCGCTGTGGTCTTCTGAATCTATGTGTATTATTCCAATAGAGTAGAAGAGTTTTTGTGAAGCTCTCTGAGGTCCATAGTGGTCCATAGGGGTCTGATGTACTTTTTGAATTTAACCTATAAATATCCTTTGCTATATTGTGTTTTCTGTATTTTTTAAGATATATTTTACATGTCCAGCTGTTTTGGCTGTCAGAAATATCTCCCTTGGAATCCAAAAGGAGGAATGTTTTGGACTGCTTGGATTAAATGGAGCTGGAAAAACTACTACCTTCGAAATATTGACAGGAGAGGAGACTGCTACCTCTGGGGATGTGTTCATTGAGAATTTAAGTATCACCAAAAATCTTCTAGAGGTAAGACACGATTAGTATCTGAGATGTGAGTAGCATGATTACTTGGGGGAGAAGTAAGAGGCAAGTAATGGAAGGTGATGGATAGGAATCCTGACAGGTATTGATATTGATACTGTTGATTCAGCCAGTGGATTTCAGAGAGAAAAATACATTTTTGAGGGGACGTGATAGGATAATAAGAGCAGCCTTACCCTGAGAATCTAAGACAAGAGTGTCTTTACTGTTCTTTGAAAGTACTGGAGAGCAAGATGGTGGAATAGGAGGCTCCTGACTTTCCCTCCTTCCATGGATGCACTGAATCAACAGTTACACAAGGATCATTTCCCGCAGAGAAATCCAGAAATGAATTGGGAGATTCCTACACATCATACAATTGAGGAACTACATCAAAAAGGGTAGGGTAAGCTGGAACACATTCACTCTGTAAACCCCACCCACAACACAGTGTCTTACATTCAGGAGGGACTCCCCAACTCCCAGCTTCTTTGGGAGCACTGAAAGGTTTAAACCATACATATAGCTCCTCAATTTTTATGGCTGCCACCCAAGGGACTGGTTCCCAAATCTCCTAGCTCTGGGGGCTGACGAGATGGCTCAGCACAAAGCAAGTAGGCCAACATACCCTGCTCCCAGTTTCTTGCCAGAAGGGGCTAGACTACATATCTAACATTCCAACAAAAGTTGAACTTCAAACTAATCTGCATTTGGGAACTAATGGGGCAGGCAATTAGTAATCTTCCAGGAGCCTGAATGGGCTTGTGGGCACTTCCTCAGCTTTCAGGGCACTGGTGGAATTTGACACACCCTAATCTCCTAGGATCACTAACATAAGTGATTGTTTGGACAAGCACAAAGTTTTAAGAGGTTTGGAGAATCCCTAGCCAGATGATTTCTTCTTCTACATGAGGCCACTTGTCTAGGCTGGGAGAGTTGGCTTTTTTATTTAATGTGCATAAACCGATATAGAGAGTCAGGAAAAATGAAGAGACAGTGAAATATATTCTAAACAAAAGAGTAAGGTAAATCTCTAGAAAAAGACCCTAATGAGATAGGTGATTTATCTGACAGAGAATTCAAAGCAATGATTGTAAGTATGCTAACCAAGTTCAGGAGAGCAATGCATGAACTAAATGAGAATTTCAACAAAGAGAAAATGCATAAAAGTATCAAACAGAAATCATATATCTGAAGGATCCAACAACTGAACTGAAAAATTCAATAGAGGAATTCAACCGTGGACTTCATCAAGCAGAAGAAAGGGTGAGAACCTCAAAGACAGGGCAGTGGAAATCCTCTAATCAGAGAAAAAGGAAAAGGAATGAAAAAAACAAAGACAGCATAAGAATCATAAGGGACACTATCAGGAAGACAAATATATGCATTATGGAAATCTAAGAAAGAAAAGAGAGAGAAAGGAGCAGAAAGCTTAATCAAAAAAAAAATGGATAAAAACTACAAAACTGGGGAAAGACATAGACATCAGATATAGAAGATCAAAAGCAGTAAAAAAATAAAAGGTGCATCCAAAGAAACCCACACTGAGACACGTAATCAAATTATAAAAAGTTAAAGACACATAATCAAATTATAAATAAAGACACATAATCAAATTATAAATAGTTAAAGACAAAGAGATAATTTTGCGAGTAGCAAGAGAAAAGTGACTTGTTACATAGAAGAGAACTCCCATTAATGATCAGAAAATTGTTCAGCAGAAACAGGCTAGAAGTGGGATGATATAGTCAAAGGGCTGAAAGACAAAAATTGCCAACCAAGAGTACTATACCCAGCAAATGTGTACTTCAAGAATATAGGGGAGATAAAGACTTTCTGAGGGAGTTTATCACCACTAGAACAGTCTTACCAAAAAAATGCTAAAAGGAGTTTGTCAAGTTAAATGAAAGGACACTGCACAATATGAGAGCCTAACAAAATATGAAGCTCCCTGATAAACATAAATTTATAGACAAAACCAGAAATGTTTTACTGTATTGGTGGTGGGTAAATTACTTTTAATTGTACTATAAAAGTTAAAAGAAAAAAGTATTTAAACAACTATAACTAAATTATGTTAATGGATGTATAATACGAGATAGATATAAATTGTGACATAAATAGCATATAATATGGAAGAAAAAGAGAGAAAGCAGAGAATTTAAGTTGTTAAAAAGAACTTAAAAGAGACTGTTATAAAACATTTTGTGTAAGCCCGTTGGTATCCACAAAGAAAATAAGAAGTTACATTAAAGAAAAGGAAAAGGAATCAATCAATCAATCAGTCAATCAGAAAGCAACAACAATGACACACAAAGGAATACAGCAAGAGAGAAAAAGAGGGACAAAAGAACTATAAGACAAACAAAAAACAGTTAACAAAATGGCAATAATAAATCCTTCCCTATCAGTAAGTCTCAGCAGACCAAACTCTTCCCAAGAAAAGAAACAGGCTGAATGGATAAATAATTAAGATCCAACCATGATCTTATTAATTCTTTCAAAGAACCAGCTTCTAGTTTCATTGATATGTTTCACTGTTTTTCTTGTTTCTACTTCATTGATTTCTGTTCTAATCTTTATTTTTTCTCCTCTCCTGCTTGGTTTAGGCTTTATTTGCTGTTCTTTCTCTAGGTCCTTTAGGTGTAAGATTAGCTCGTGCATTTGGAATTTTTTGAGAGAGACTTGGATGGCTATGTATTTTCCTCTTAGGACCATCTCACTCATATGTAGAACATAAGGAATAGTGCAGAGGACAATAGGGGAAGGGAGGGAAAACTGAATGGGAAAAAATCAGAGACAGAGACAAACCATATGAGACTCTTGACTCTGGGAAATAAATTTAGGGTTGTGGAAAGGGAGGTGGGTGGGGGATGGGGCAATTGGGTTATTGGAATTAAAGAGGGCACATGATATGATGAGCACTGGGTGTTATATTCAACTAATGAATCATTGAACAATATATCAAAAACTAACTATACCTTGGCTAATTGAATTTAAATTTTTTTAAAAAAAGGAAAAAAGAGAAAATGGAAAAAAAAGATCCAGCTCTGATGTGTCTACAAAAAATCTCATTTTAGATTCAAGGATACACATTGGCTGAAAGTGAAGTTATGGAAACATATTTTATACAAATGGTAAGCAAAAGAAAGCAGGGATGACTACACTTTATCAGACAAAGTAAACTAATTAAAACTGTCAGGAGACACTAATGATAAAAAGTGTCAATTCAATAGGAGGATATAACAATTGAAAATATATATGCACCTAACATCAGAACACCTAAGTATATGAGCAAATATCAACAGATCTGAAAGGACAAACTGATACAATAATAACAGGAAACCTCAATAATGGATAGAACATCCAGACAGAAAATCAATAAAGAGTGAATTTGACCAGCACTATATATCAAATGGACCTAACAAACAGAAATTTTAACCTAACAGCAGAAGAATATACATTTTATTCAAGCACACAAGGAATATGTTAGATAACATGTTCGGATGACATATTAGGTCACAAAACAAGTCTTAACAATTTAGAAAAGATACTGATGTGGTAAACCCTATATCAGTGCCCCCCAAAATAGAATTATCTTATGCTCTAGAAATTCCACTTCTGGCTATATAAAATCTGAACCAGACCAATAATGATTAAGGAAATTGTAGTAGTAATCGAACCTTCTCTAAGAAATAAAAAGCCCAGGACCAGATGATTTCAGTGGTGAATTCTACCAAATACTTAAAGAATTAATGCCAATTATTCCCAAAATCTGCCAAAAAATTGAAGAGAACACTTTCAGACTCATTTTGCAAAGTCAACGTTATTCTCATACCAAAGCCCAGAGAGGGACACTACAATAAAAGGAAACTACAGGCCAATATCATTGATGAATATAGATGCAAATATTCTCAACAAAGTACTACCAAACTGAATTCAACAGTGCAGTTCAAGCATCATACACCCATATCAAGTGGGATTCATCCTTGAGATGCAAGGAGAGTTCAACAAATATAAATCAATAAATGTGATCTACTACCTTAATAGAATAAAAGGTTAAAATCACATGATCATTTCAAAAGGTGCTGAGAAAGCATCTCATGATGAATGCAAAGTGGTATTTCATTGTGGTTTTGATTTGCATCTTTTCTTGCTTATTGGCCATTTGTTTACATTCTTCTAAGAAATGTCTATTCAAGTCCTTTACCCATTTTTGAATCAGGCTATTGTTTTTGTTGTTGAATTTTAGATGTTTTCTATAAGTCCCAGATATTAATGTCTTATGGGATATATAATTTGTAGTTTCTTTCTCCCATTCTGTGTGTTGCATTTTTACTTTGTTGATGGTGTTTTTTTGAGGCACAGATTTTTAAATTTTCATGAAGTCCAATTTGTTTATTTTTTCTTTTTTTTGCTCTTGGTTTCATATTTAAGAAATCACTGCCAAATCCAATGTTGTGAAGCATTGGACCTTGCCGCCCCCCCCCACCCTTAGTCTGTTTAGCTAATGGGTTGGCAATTTTGTTGATCTTTTCGAAGAACCAACTTTTGGGTTCATTGATGTTCTTCATTGTTTTTCTCTGCTCTATTTCATTTATCTTTGTTTTGCTCTATTATTTCCTTCCTTCTGCTAGCTGTGTGTTTAGTTTCTTTTTCTGTTTCCTTGAGTTGTAAAGTTAGATTGTGGATTCGATATATTATTTTTTAGTGTAAGTGTTTAAAGCTATAATTTGCCCCTTAAGCAATGCTTTCACTGAGCCATATAACTTTTGGTATGTTTTGTTTTCATTTTCATTCATCTCTATGTATTTTCTAACATTCTTTGTGATTTCTTCTTTGATCCCTTGTTTAAAAAGGTGTTGTTAAATTTCTATAAATCTATGAATTTTCTAGTTTTATTTTTGTAATTCATTTTTAACTTCACACTGTGGTTGAATAGTATTGAGTATGATATCTTTTTAAATACATGGAGACAATTTATGGCCTACCATATGTTCAATCCTGGAAAATGTCCCATGTGCACTTACTACATCAAAAACTAATGATATGTTGGCTAATTGAACATAATAAAAAATAAATAAAATAAAAAAGGAAAGAATATATATGCTGTTGTTGTTGGGTAGAGTGTTCTGTATGTTTGCTAAATCTAGTTGGTTGGTTGTGTTTTCAAGTCCTCAATTTACTTGCTTATCTTCCATCCACTTTTCTATCAGTCACTAAGAGTGGGTATTGAGGTATTGAACTATTATTGTAGAACTATTTCTCCCTTCAATTCTATCAATTTTTTGCACCATATATTTTATGATATGTTATTAGATGCATAGATATTTATAATTGTACTTTTTTTTGCTGCATTGAAACTTATACCAGTATATCATGTCCTTCCTTGTCTCTTGTATTTTTTTAAGTCTATTTAGTCTGATATTAGTATACCTAGCCTGCCCTTTTGGTTACTATTTGCATGGGATATCTTTTTCCATCCTTTTACTTTCAATGTATTTGTATCCTTGGATCTAAAGTGAGTACCTTGTAGACAGCACATAGTTGGATCACTTGTATTTTTTTTTTTTTTTAGAGGGAGAGTGCGAGTTGGGGGAGGGGACAGGGTGAGGGAAAGAGAATCTCAAGCAGGCTCCATGCCCAGTGTGAAGCCCAGTGCGGGGCTCAATCCCACGACCCTGAGCTCATGACCTGAGCTGAAATCAAGAGCCAGACACTTAACAGACTGAGCCACCCAGATGTTCCTGGATCATGTGTATTTAATAATTCTGCCAATCTTTGTCTTTTGATTGGAGACTTTAATCATATACATTTGAAGTAATTCCTAATAAGAAGGGACTGATTTCTTTCCTTTTCCTGTTTTCTATATGCCCTATTGCTGTTTCGTCCCTCATTTCTTGCATTACAGTCTTCTTTTGCATTTAGTTGATTTTTTTACAGTGAAATGTTTAAATTCCTTTCTCATATCCTTTTGTCCATGTTCTATACACATTTATGTTGGTTACCATGGTGATTATATTTAACATCTTAAATGTGTAACACTCTAATTTGTATTTATACCAGCATAACTTGAATAACACAAAAACTGCTCCTTTATAGCTCTGTCCCTACCCCTTTTGTTTGTTGATGTCACAAAATTATATCTTTATACATTGTATGGACAAAAACATGAACTAATAATTCTTTCAAATGAATTAGTTTCTTCAATTATGTAGAGAATAAAATGTGGAGTAAAAAAACCCAAAGTTATAATAATATGTGTATTATTTTCTTAAATCATTTAGAAAAAATCAAGTTACAAACTTTTACAATAATATTTGCTCTTATTAATAATAATTGCCCATATATTTTCCTTAATTGAGATCTTTATTTCTTCATAGTGCTTTGAGTTATACACTACTGTCCTTTTATTTCACCCTGCAGGACTCTCTTTAGCATAACTTGTAGGGCAGATCTAGTATTAATGAACTCAAATTTTGCACTTAGCAAAAACTTAGCACTTTTAATATTTTGGCCTACTGCTTTCTTCTTCTTCTTCTTCTTTTAAGATTTTATTTATTTATTTGAGGGGGAGAGAGAGAGCATGAGTTGAGGGGGGAGGGGGAGAGGGGAGAGGGAGAAGCAGACTCCCCACTGAACAGGGAGCCCAATGCAGGGGCTTAATCCCAGGACCCTGGGATCATGACCTGAGTTGAAGGCAGACACTTAACTGACTGAGCCACCCAGGCACTCCTGGCCCACTGCTTTCTGACTTACAAGGTTTGTAATGAGAAATCTGCTTATGATCTTATTGAGGATCCCATGTCTCTTCTTTAAGATTCTCTCTTTGTCTTTGGTTTCGGAAAGTTTGATTTTAATGCATCTTGGTGTGGGTCTCTGAGTTCATCTTGTTTGGAGTTCATTGGACTTCTTGATTGTTCGTATGCATGTCTTTCATTGAATTTGGGAAGTTTTTAGTCATCATTTCTTCAACTATTCTCTCTGTTCTTTTGTGACTCTATTTTTTTTTGAGACCCTAACAATGCATGTTCATCCACTTGATAGTGTCCCACAGGTTTCACAGACTCCATCCACTTTTCTTTAATCTTTTTTCTTTCTGTTTCATGGGCTCAGTAATTTCCATTATACTATCTTTTTGTTTCCTGATTCTTTCTTCTGCCTACTCAAAATTGCCTTTGAATCCCTCCAGTGAATTTTTCACTTCAGTTATTATATTAATAGTTCTAGAATTTCTTTTAGTTTCTCTTTATATTTTCTACCTCTTTACTGATAATTTCCATTATGTTTATACATTGTTTTCTTGACTTTCTCCATGTCTTCCTTTAGTTCTTTGACCATCTTTAAGAAAGTAGTTTTAAATTCTTTGTGTAACAGATCTATCATCAGGTCTTACTCAGGGACAGTATCTATTGACTTATTTTCCTCTTTGGGGTCTACTTTCCTGTTTGTGAAAGAAGCAGCAATAAGCAATCAGAATACAGGTGCCCAATATTTGGAGGACAGGATTCCTTTAGCCCAGCCAGTTCCCCCAGGAACACGTGCACAGATGCTACAATGTGCTAGGAATAGAGGATGGTAGGTGCTAGTGTGCTAAAAGCTGGAATTGATTAAAATTAACCACAATTTACAGTTCAAATCTTCCCTTGGAATTTCCAAGCTTTCAATAGACTCCAGGGTTCCAAAATCAGAATCAGTCAGATTCTGCCAGTATAATTGTTGTCTAGGTGGGGAGATAAATTGGAGCTTCCTACTCTGCCACCTTCCCAGAATCTGCTGAATCTGTGTTTTTTTTATATTGTTATGAGTTAACTTCTAATTATTCATTTTAAATTTTTTTATTTAAGAAATTTTTTTTCTCTGTTCAGTTAGCCAACATATAGTACATCATTAGTTTTTGATGTAGTTGTGTATCATTAGTTGTGTATAACACTGAGTGCTCACTGCAACACGTGCCCTTCTCGGTACCCATCACCCAGTTACCCCATCCTCCCACTCGCCTCCCTTCTGTAACCCTCAGTTTGTTTCCCGGAGTTCAGAGTATCTCATGGTTTGTCTCCTCTCTGATTTCTTCCTGTTCAGTTCCCCCCCCCTTCCCCTGTGGTCCTCTGCACTATTCCTTATGTTCCACATATGAATGAAACCATATGATAATTGTCTTTCTCTACTTGACTTATTTCACCTAGCATAATCCCCTCCAGTTCTGTCCATGTCGATGCAAATGGTAAGTATTCATCCTTTCTGATGGCTAAGTAATATTCCATTGTATTTGTGAGCCACATCTTCTTTATCCATTCATCCATTGAAGGACATCTCAGCTCATTCCACAGTTTGGCTATTGTGGACATTGCTGCAATGAACATCCGGGTGCGTGTGCCCCTTCTTTTCACTACATCTGTATCTTTGGGATAAATACCTAGTAGCGCAATTGCTGGGTCATAGGGTAGCTTTATTTTAACTTCTTGAGGAACCTCCATATTGTTTTCCAGAGTGGTTGTACCAGCTTGCATTCCCACCAGCAGTGTAAGAGGGTTCTCCTTTCTCCACATCCTCGCCAGCACTTGTTTCCTGTCTTGTTAATTTTTGACATTCTAACCGGTGTAAGGTGGTATCTCATTGTGAGCTTTTCCCTTAAGGTCAGGAACATGACAGGGATGCCCACTCTCACCATTATTGTTCAACATAGTACTAGAAGTCCTAGCCTCAGCAATCAGACAACAAAAAGAAATAAAAGGCATTAAAATTGGCAAAGAGGAAGTCAAAATCTCTCTCTTCACAGATGATATGATACTTTATGTGGAAAACCCAAAAGACTCCACTCCCAAATTACTAGAACTCATATAGCAATTCAGCAACATGGCAGGATACAAAATCAGTGCACAGAAATTAGTTGAATTTCTATACACTAACAATGTAACTGAAGAAAGAGAAATTAAGGAATCAATTCCATTTACAATAGCACCAAAAACCATAAGATACCTAGGAACAAACCTAACCAAAGAGGTAAAGGATCTGTAATCTAGAAACTACAAAATACTTATGAAGGAAATGGAGGAAGACACAAAGAGATGGGAAAATATTCCATGCTCATGGACTGGAAGAATAAACATTGTGAAAATGTCTATGCTGCCCAGAGCAATCTACACTTTCAAGACAATCCCTATCAAAATACCACTGACAGGGGGCACCTGGGTGTCTCAGTTGGTTAAGCAACTGCCTTCGGCTCAGGTCATGATCCTGGAGTCCCGGGATCGAGTCCTGCATCCGGCTCCCTGCTCAGCAGGGAGTCTGATCTCCCTCTGACCCTCCTCCATCTCATGCTCTCTGTCTCTTATTCTCTCTCTCTCAAGTAAATAAATAAAATCTTAAAAACAAAACAAAACAAAATACCACTGACATTTTTCACAGAACTGGAACAAACTATCTAAAATTTGTATGGAACCAGAAAAGTCCCCTAATTGCCAGGGGAATGTTGAAAAGGAAAACCAAAGCTGGGGGCATCACAATGCCTGCCTTCAAGCTATATTACAAAGTTGTGATCATCAGGACAGCATGGTATTGGCACAAAAACAGACACATAGACCAATGGAACAGAATAGAGACTCCAGAAATGGACTCTCAACTCTATGGTCAAATAATCTTTGAAAAAGCAGAAAAGAACATCCGATGGAAAAAAGACAGTCTCTTCAATAAATGGTGCTGGGGAAACTGGACAGCCACATGTGGAAGAATGAAACTGGACCATTCACTTACACCATACACAAAGATAAACTCAAAATGGGTGAAAGACCTCAATGTGAGACAGGAATCCATCAAAATCCTAGAGGAGAACATAGGCAGCAACCTCTTCGACATTGGCCACAGCAACAGACAAAACATGTCTCCAAACGCAAGGGAAACAAAAGCAAAAATGAACATTTGGGACTTCATCAAGATAAAAAAGGTTCTGCACAGCAAAGGAAACAGTCAACAAAACTGAGAGGCAACCTACGGAATGGGGGAAGATATTTGCAAATGACATTTCTGATAAAGGGCTGGTATCCAAGATCTAGAAAGAACTTCTCAAACTCAACACCCAAAAAACAATAATCAAGTCAAAAAATGGGCAGAAGACATGAACAGACACTTCTCCAAAGAAGACATACAATGACTAAGAGATACATGAAAAAGTGTTCAACATCACTAGCCATCAGGGAAATAAAAATTATTTAGTTAACTAATAACCTTTCATTGTTTAAAGTGGCCTTCTCACTGCCTCAAAATATTTGTTGTTCAAAATATTGCAAGATGGGTGATTTAGACAAGATGGTGGAGGAGTAGGAGACTTGGATTTCGTCTGGTCTCAAGAATTCAGCTGAATAGAGATCAAACCATTCTGAACACCTACGAATTCAACAAGAGATCGAAGAAAAGAATAGCAACAACTGTGAACAGAAAAGCAACCACTTACTGGAAGGTAGGACTTGCGGAGAAGTGAATCCGAGGCAATATTTGGGAGGATAGACGGCGGGGGAGGGGGCCTCCGTTGGCCGCTACTAGCAAGTGATAGAGCAGCGGAGCACAAAATTGGAACTTTTAGAAGTCGGCTCCACTGAGGGACGTCGCTCCAGTGGCTAAGCTCGGGATGGAACCCTCATGGGACAGTGTGGTCCTGAGGGACCCTCGGGGTCACAGAAAGACTGGGGGTGCCTGAGTG
>NW_027397147.1:805327-806174 GCF_003265705.2 Callorhinus ursinus
AAAACATTTTTTATTTTTCATTCTTAGAGTCATATTTTATCCCTTCAGAGTAGTTACCCTTATTTGTAGCATATATATATAAGTTGTTCTCTTTTTAAAATTTTGAGATACAGTTTCTTCTAACAGATCAAAATATACCCTAAATCACTAGTATATGGCTTTGTTCTAGTCTCCTGCCTGGATCACATTCTCTCCCATTTTTTTCTTTTGTTTTTAAATCTTCTTTCTTTTCTCAAACAACTTCTTATCTTATCAATTCTTTCTACACAATCTTTTATAATTTTCATCTTTACAGTCATATTCGATCCCTTCATTGTATCAACCCTTATTTTGTACATATATGTCTTTCTTCCTTTAAAATTTTAGGAGGCACTTTTTTCTAACAGACCAAAATACGCCCAAAATCTAGTGTGTGGCACTGATCTATGCACTAGCCTGATCATATTTGATCATATTCTGTTTTTTTTGTATTGTACTATTTTTGTTTTTAAACTTTTTCTTTTTGTTTTCTTTTTCCTCTTTCTTTTTTCTATCTTTCCCTTTCTTTTCCCCTGGTTTCAGGTCTTTTCTGATTTGTATACAGTATATTTCCTGGGGACATTATTAACCTGTTAGCATTTTGTTCTCTCATTCATCTATTCTCCTCTGGACAAAATGACAAGACAAAAAAAATCACCTCAGCAAAAAGAACAAGAGGTAGTACCGTCACCCAGGGACCTACTCAATACGGACATTAGTACGATGTCGGACCTAGAGTTCAGAATCATGACTTTAAAGATACTAGCTGGGCTTGAAAAAAGCGTGGAAGTTATTAGAGAAACCCTTTCTGGAGAAATAAAAGAACTAA
>NW_027397147.1:806274-844400 GCF_003265705.2 Callorhinus ursinus
TTTTTGTATTGTACTATTTTTGTTTTTAAACTTTTTCTTTTTGTTTTCTTTTTCCTCTTTCTTTTTTCTATCTTTCCCTTTCTTTTCCCCTGGTTTCAGGTCTTTTCTGATTTGTATACAGTATATTTCCTGGGGACATTATTAACCTGTTAGCATTTTGTTCTCTCATTCATCTATTCTCCTCTGGACAAAATGACAAGACAAAAAAAATCACCTCAGCAAAAAGAACAAGAGGTAGTACCGTCAGCCAGGGACCTACTCAATACGGACATTAGTACGATGTCGGACCTAGAGTTCAGAATCATGACTTTAAAGATACTAGCTGGGCTTGAAAAAAGCGTGGAAGTTATTAGAGAAACCCTTTCTGGAGAAATAAAAGAACTAAAATCTAACCAAGTCGAAATCAAAAAGGCTATTAATGAGGTGCAATCAAAAATGGGGGCACTAACTGCTAGGATAAATGAGGCAGAAGAGAGAATCAGTGATATAGAAGACCAAATGATGGAAAATAAAGAGGCTGAGAAAAAGAGAAACAGCTACAGGATCACGAGGGCAGAATTCAAGAGATAAGTGATACGATAAGATGAAACAACATTAGAATAATTGGAATTCCAGAGGAAGAAGAAAGAGACAGAGGGGGGCAGAAGGTATATTGGAGCAAATAATAGCAGAGACCTTCCCTAATGTGAGGAGGGAAACAGGCATTAAAATCCAGGAGGCACAGAGAACCCCTCTCAAAATCAATAATAATAGGTCAACACCCCGACATCTAATAGGAAAACTTACGAGTCTCAGAGACAAAGAGAAAATCCTGAAAGCAGCTAGGGAGAAGAGATATGTAATCTAAAATGGTAGAAACATTAGATTGGCACAGACCTATCCACAGAGACCTAGCAGGCCAGAAAGGACTGGCATGATATCTTCAGAGCACTAAATGAGAAAAATATTCAGCCAAGAATATTATATCCAGCTAGGCTGTCATTGAAAATAGAAGGAGAGATAAAAAGCTTCCAGGACAAACAAAAACTAAAGGAATTTGCAAACACAAAACCAGCCGTACAAGAAATACTGAAAAGGGTCCTCTAAGCAAAGAGAGAACCTAAAAGCAGCGTAGATCAGAAAGCAACACAGACAATATACAGTAACAGTCGCCTTACATGCAATACAATGGCACTAAATTCATACCTTTCAATAGTTACCCTGAATGTAAATGGGCTGAATGCCCCAATCAAAAGACACAGGCTATCAAATTGGATTAAAAAACAAGACCCATTGATATGCTGTCTGCAAGAGACTCATTTTAGACCCAAAGGCACCCCCAGATTGAAAGTGAGGGGGTGGAAAACAATTTACCATGCTAATGGACACGAAAAGAAAGCTGGGGTGGTGATACTTATATCAGACAAATTAGATTTTAAAACAAAGACTGTAATAAGAGATGAGGAAGGACACTATATCCTACTTAAAGGGTCTATCCAACAAGAAGATATAAGAATTGTAAATATCTATGCCCCGAACATGGAAGCAGCCAATTATATAAGGCAATTAATAAAAAAAGCAAAGAAACACATTGACAACAATACAATAATAGTGGGGGACTTTAACACCCCCCTGACTGAAATGGACAGATCATCTAAGCAAAAGATCAACAAGGAAATAAAGACTTTAAATGACACACTGGACCAAATGGACTTCACAGACATATTCAGAACATTCCATCCCAAAGCAACAGAATACACATTCTTCTCGGGTGCCCATGGAACATTCTCCAGAATGATCACATCCTAGGTCACAAATCAGGACTCAACCGGGACCAAAGGATTGGGATTATTCCCTGCATATTTTCAGACCACAGTGCTTTGAAACTAGAACTCAATCACAAGAGGAAAGTCGGAAAGAACTCAAATACATGGAGGCTAAAGAGCATCCTACTAAAGAATGAATGGGTCAACTAGGAAATTAAAGAAGAATTTTAAAAATTCATGGAAACCAATGAAAATGAAAACACAACTGTTCAAAATCTTTGGGATACAGCAAAGGCAGTCCTGAGAGAAAAGGATATAGCAATACAAGCCTTTCTCAAGAAACAAGAAAGGTCTCAAATACACAACCTAACCCTACACCTAAAGGAGCTGGAAAAAGAACAGCAAATAAAGCCTAAACCCAGCAGGAGAAGAGAAATAATAAAGATCAGAGCAGAAATCAATGAACTAGAAACCAAAAGAACAGTAGAACAGATCAACGAAACTAGGAGCTGGTTCTTTGAAAGAATTAACAAGATTGATGAACCCCTGGCCAGACTTATCAAAAAGAAAAGAGAAATGACCCAAATCAACAAAATCATGAATGAAAGAGGAGAGATCGCAACCAACACCAAAGAAATACAAACAAGTATAAGAACATATTATGAGCAACTCTATGTCAGCAAATTAGATAACCTGGAAGAAATGGGTGCATTCCTAGAGATGTATAAACTACCAAAACTGAACCAGGAAGAAATAGAAAACCTGAACAGACCTGTAACCACTAAGGAAATTGAAGCAGTCATCAAAAATCTCCCAAGAAACAAAAGCCCAGGGCCAGATGGCTTCCCAAGGGAATTCTATCAGACATTTAAAGAAGAATTAATACCTATTCTCCTGAAACTGTTCCAAAAAATAGAAATGGAAGGAAAACTTCCAAACTCATTTTATGAGGCCACCATTAGTTTGATCCCCAAACCAGACAAAGACCCCATCTAAAAGGAGAATTACAGACCAATATCCTTGATGCACATGGATGCAAAAATTCTCACCAAAATACTAGCCAATAGGATCCAACAGTACATTAAAAGGATTATTCACCATGACCAAGTGGGATTTATCCCTGGGCTGCAAGGCTGGTTCAACATCTGCAAATCAATCAACGTGATACAATACATTAACAAAAGAAGGAACAAGAATCATATGATCCTCTCAATAGATGCAGAAAAAGCATTTGACAAAGTACAGCATCCTTTATTGGTCAAAAGTCTTCAGAGTATAGGGATAGAGTGTACATACCTCAATATCATAAAAGCCATCTATGAAAAACCTACAGCGAATATCATTCTCAATGGGGAAAACCTGAGAGCTTTCCCCTAAGGTCAGGAACGAGGCAGGGATGTCCACTCTCACCACTGCTATTCAACATAGTATTAGAAGTCGTAGCCACAGCAAGCAGACAACAAAAAGAAATCAAAGGCATCCAAATCGGCAAAGAGGAAGTCAAACTCTCACTCTTTGTAGATGATAGGATACTTTATGTGGAAAACCCAAAAGACTCCTCCCCAAAACTGCTAGAACTCATCCAGGAATTCGGTCAAGTGGCAGGCTATAAAATCAATGCACAGAAATCAGTGGCATTCCTATACACCAACAACAAGACAGAAGAGAGAGAAATTAAGGAGTCAATCCCATTTGCACTTGCACCCAAAACCATAAGATACGTAGGAATAAATCTAACCAAAGAGGCAAAGGATCTGTACTCAGAAAAACATAAAATACTCATGAAAGAATTTGAAGAAGACACAAAGAAATGGAAAAACTTTCCATGTTCATGGATTGGGAGAACAAATATTGTGAAGATGTCAATGCTACCTAGAGTAATCTACACATTCAATGCAAAGCCCGTCAAAGTACCATCCACTTTTTTCAAAGAAATGGAACAAATAATCCTAAAATTTGTATGGAACCAGAAGAGACCCCGAATAGCCAGAGGAATGTTGAAAAAGAAAAGGAAAGCTGGCGGCATCACAATTCCGGACTTCCAGCTCTATTACAAAGCTGTCATCATCAAGACAGTAAGGTACTGGCACAAAAACAGACACATAGATCAATGGAACAGAATGGAGAGCCCAGAAATGGACCCTCAACTCTATGGTCAACTCATCTTTGACAAAGCAGGAAAGAATGTCCAATGGAAAAAAGACAGTGTCTTCCACAAATGGTGTTGGGAAAATTGGACAGCCACATGCAGAAGAATGAAACTGGACCATTTCCTTACACCACACACAAAAATAGACTCCAAATGGTTGAAAGACCTAAGTGTGAGACAGGAGTCCATCAAAATTCTAAAGGAGAACACAGGGAGCAAACTCTTCGACCTCAGCTGCAGCAACTTCTTCCTAGAGACATCATCAAAGGCAAAGGATGCAAGGGCAAAAATGAACTATTGGGACTTCATCAAGATAAAAAGCTTTTGCACAGCAAAGGAAACAGTCCACAAAACCAAAAGACAACCGACAGAATGGGAGAAAATATTTGCAAATTACATATCAGATAAAAGGCTAGTATCCAAAATCTATAAAGAACTTATCAAACTCAACACCCAAAGAACAAATAATCCAATCAAGAAATGGGCAGAAGACATGAACAGACATTTTTCCATAGAAGACATCTAAATGGCCAACAGACACATGAAAAAGTGCTTAACATCGCTTGGCATCAGGGAAAACCAAATCAAAACCTCAACGAGATACCACCTCACACCAGTCTGAATGGCTAAAATTAACAAGTCAGGAAACAACAGATGTTGGCAGGGATGCGGAGAAAGGGAAACCCTCCTACACTGTTGGTGGGAATGCAAGCTGGTGCAACCCATCTGGAAAACAGTATGGAGGTTCCTCAAACGGTTGAAAATAGAGCTACCATACAATCCAGCAATTGCACTACTGGATATTTACCACAAAGATATAAATGTAGGGACCCGAAGGGGTACGTGCTCCCCAATGTTTATAGTAGCAATGTCCACAATAGCCAAACTGTGGAAAGAGCCAAGATATCCATCGACAGATGAATGGATAAAGAAGATGTGGTATATATACAGAATGGAATATTACGCAGCCATCAAAAGGAACGAGATCTTGCCATTTGCAACGACGTCGATGGAACTGGAGGGTGTTATGCTAAGTGAAATAAGTCAATCAGAGAAAGACATATATGATATCACCTCACTGATATGAGGAATTCTTAATCTCAGGAAACAACCTGAGGTTTGCTGGAGTGGTGGGGGGTGGGAAGGATGGGGTGGCTGGGTGATAGATATTGGGGAGGGTATGTGCTATGGTGAATTGTGCAAGACTGTTGAATTGTGCAAGACTGTTGAATCACAGATCCGTACCTCTGAAACAAATAATGCAACATATGTTAACAAAAAAGAAAAAGAAAATGATAGCAGGAGGGTAGAATGAAGGGGAGTAAGTTGGAGGGGGAGACGAACCATGAGAGACGATGGACTCTGAAAAACAAACTGAGGGTTCTAGTGGGGAGGAGGGTGGGGGGATGGGTTAGTCTGGTGATGGGTATTAAAGAGGGCACATTCTGTGTGGAGCACTGGGTGTTATGCACAAACAATGAATCATGGAACACTACATCAAGAACTAATGATGTAATGCATGGTGATTAACATAACAATAAAAAATTTTTAAAAAGTGAGTGAGAGGTAAGGCAAGGACAATCCAACACAACTATGAAATTAGTCCAAAAGGAGAAAAGCAAAGCCATAGATTAGAACAAATACTAAAAACTATCATTCAAGAAAATTTCCTAAGGTGAGACAAGCCTGCTTACTGAAAGGACAACCTGAAAAATTGACCCAGTATCATCAATACCAAGGAATATTCCGATATAACAATTGTATTTTAATAATAAAGTGGGATGACCTTTGGATGCCAGATTAAAAAAAAAACAAGGGGAAGAAAGAAAATTTATACGGGAAGAAAATTAGATTGATTTTGGGCTTTGTGACAAAACATTTTATGCTAAGAAAAATGTAAGCCATAGTTCTCATATATAGTCAAAATGATCAAGATTAAAATTCAAAAGAGTTATAAACAAATAGGTATTCAGGGGATATTATTCCTGATGGCTCTCCCTGAAGACTACACAGACAAAAATTTCCCATTGACTGAGGAATGACTGGAGAAGTTTCTGCATAAGTACTATTGGTGAGCACTGAATATTTATACCAGTATCTTAAAAAGAAGGGACAATTTATGGTATTAGGAAAAGATGTTAGAATGAAGTTAACCATTAGAACAAAAATATATTCTTTACTGGGCACCTGGGTGGCTCAGTTGGTTCAGCGACTGCCTTCGGCTCAGGTCATGATCCCAAGGGTCCTGGGATCGAGTCCCATATCGGGCTCCCTGCTCAGCAGGGAGTCTGCTTCTTCCTCTGACCCTCTTCCTTCTCATGCTCTCTACCTCTCATTCTCTCTCTCTCAAATAAATAAATAAAATGTTTTAAAAAAAGATTTAAAAATATATATATATATTCTTTAGTGTATCACAAATATAACAGTAAGAATAAGAACCAGCCACAAAGTGAAACACATACAAACAGAGACATATTTTGTATATTTACATTTGTATTGATATATATGCATTTATCCAGTATATATGCATATATAACTTTAAAAATTATATAGGAGGACTATAATTAAACATATTGTTCCTTTCAATATATGTAAATAGACTTAACTCCTGCATTAAATGAAAAAAAATTTCAGCTTGGCTCACAAGCAAAATTCAGTTCTCTAATGTGTATAAGAAGTAAGCACCACTAAAAAACCTAAATCAGAGAGATTAAAAATTTTGAAAATGGGCTTCATAATTCTCTTGCTATCCCACACTTGATCTTTAGCAACTTATTACATTTTTTATTGCAGCTTATGTCATCTGGTAGTGTCTGCCTTGTACAAACAAGCAAATGCTATGGTCCCGATCTTCTCTGTAGATGCCTGACTCTACCCACATATGGGTTAGTTATTTGCCCTGAGTTTGCCCTGTCAGAAAACTGATGGGTTCAAGAAATGCATTAATTTGCAATTTGTCCAGCTTTCTTGTAGTAACAGTGGGAGTGACACTCTTCAACTCACTATATTTCACAGGTGAAACTGGACCAATTTTTTAAAAAGCAATGGCCCAATGATTCTACCTAAAGCTATATTTTAGATACTTGCATCCACCTGTAAAAGGAGATAAGTAAAATATTTAAGTCAGTAATATTCACAATAGTCAGACAATTTCTATGTCTATCAGTAGCCTAATTGATAAATTGCAGAATATTCATATGCCAGATTACTATTTAGAGAAGAAAACGAATTATAGCTATATGCAACCGCATGAATGAATCTCACAAACATTGAGTAAAAGGAGAAGAAAGAAAATATACCAGATGATTCTATTCACATAAAGGTCAAAGGTAGGAAAACTCTACCTCAATTTTTAGAGGTATATGCATTGGTAAAAACTACTTTGAAAAGGAAATGTCCACAATAACAATGAAGGTATTGGTAATTTTTTATGTGGGATAGAGGCTGAGGAGTGGGACATGGAAGTCTCTTCGTTACTATTACTTGGCCTAAATGGGGTGATTTCACCAGTGTTTGCTTTGAATAATTCATTAAACTCCATGTTTCAAATTTTTCACACACAAAAAAGAGCTTTATGGCATCATGGAAACAATACACGCATTAAAATTCACATAAGAAAATCCACTCACCCTTATAAACATGTATTTTTTACTTTAAAACATTTTGACCCCAGTTAATCCAATTTGCAACAACCTACAAATGTGCACTGATGAGAGTAAACACGTTTGTTCCAATTAGAAGCGGATACCACCCTCTTCCCTTTCGTTCCACCAGTGGGTTCTTATTCACCAGTGAACAAAACCAGAGCACACAGCCTGACTTTGGTGATTTATATGTATGATTTCCTCTTTCACAGGACATGTAATAATGAAAAAGCAAGGGGGCCTTGTCCTGCTCTCCTCCCCACCGAGCACACAGCACATGCATACATATCCACACAACCGGAGTGAAAATCTGGCCAGCTCATATTCTCAACACTATGTTCAGGAATAAAGTCTTGTAACAGAATTTTAGAAGGCTCAGAGTTTTTCCATGGGGTATGTGAGCTGACAATTTTACTGTGCCTGAAAGCCTGCCCTCAATAACTGTTATGAAATTCATATAATAAGAATATTTCATCAGAAATAAATCCAAAAGGAATTAACCATGTCATATATATCAAAGAGAGGTTATTTGACCATGTCCCTTTTTGTATTAACAATGTCTATTCACCCCTCTATTGTGAATAATTAAGTTGATGTAGCAATATTTTGGAAATTTAAAATGATATCTGCAAGATTATTCATCTATCCTGTCTTTCATTTCTTAGGTAGTGTGTTAAAGCAGGAGAATCAAGGGATCCTTACCTACTACATTCCCAGCAAGGACAACACCTGGGGAAAGGTAATGTAGAAACCATGACCTTCTAACATTTTATATTAAGAAAGCACTAATGATAGGGGGAGTATTTGATATCCAGGCATGTGTAATGGGAGCCTGACATTGTATAAGGAGCAGAAAGGTAACCTAAAGTATGATATTTTCCAAAAGTCCCTAGAATTTAATTGATTTATTCCTTAAATCCCATTATTAATCTCTGTCCATCAAGAGAAGGGGGACAGAGAACTGCTTCCTTGCAGATTCTCAATTATGTTTTCTATCGTTTTCTCATCTCCCCCTTTTGTCCGTCAACATTAACTTGACAGGACTTGGAGGAAGTGCAGGAGAGGCTTATCTGGGTTGGGCACTGGAGGGGAGGACTATAAAAATGGTAACTGCACTTTTTTATTGCTGTTGTTGCTAAAGGTGTTTGGTATTTTGGAAGATGCTAAAGAGCAATTCAATTTAGAAGACTATTCCATCGGTCAGATAACGCTAGAACAAATCTTCCTGGCCTTTGCTAACCCAGAGAACACAGAAGGTGATTATAAAGAAAAGGTACCCTGAGATTCACTCCCAACCAGTGAACTTTATGTCTTCCTTAGACTACTCTGTCTATGCATGGACACACAGAGGGGCACTACTACGTGTGTGCCTATCTTGGTATAAATATATTTACATAATAAAGAGTGCCCCAAAGAAGAACATATGTCACTCTTTTGTAGATTTACATGAGTGGCTCATGTATACAGCATGTGCAAATCTAAAGACATTTGGAGAAATTCCTGTTCATTTTCCTAGAAATATAAAAGAGCGCCATTAATCAGGGTAGGAAAAGGACCTATTCGTGAGCATCCTGAATGTTTAAACAGAAACATCCAGAAATGGTGGTGCTGTCAAATGGGATAGCTTGAAAAGCAAGAGGATTATTTTTCAGTATTGAGTTATGGTTAAGAGGAGCAGTAAGCCTGTATCAAATCATCTTTTGCATGAGTACACACATACACAGGTTTATACCAAAAAGGATGTAATTAAAATCAATACCAAAGCTTAAGGGGTAGGAGTAAGTTGGATTATTATTTCCAAAACTCAAACCAAGATTCTTCATTTGTAAGAGAATCTTTGTACCAAGACATTTAGACTCCAAGAACAGAAGGTAAAACACTTCTTTAAAAATAGTGTGTTTTCTTTCCTATTCTCACCCTACTTCTGATTAAGAGAGAAAGAAGAAGAAATGAAGTGGAGAGGGAGACAGAGAGCTCTTCCGCAGATCTTGTCTGGGCACATGGAGTACACCATAAGCCACATGAGAAATCTAATCACTCTCAAGATTCATGGGCAGATGCGCAGACAAGTAGGGATGACTGTTGTCCACTTGCAAGACAGAAAGCGTCCATGAAGCTACTCTATTTTGAGATGGTTTGTTCAAGGTTTTTATAGCCTCAGTTGGGTTTTGTGAGTAATAAAATGATACCCAGAAGCTATTCTGTGTTTTATTGTTTTGGGGTACAACTTTCTATGGGTTCCACTCCCACACATGACATACATCACCACTGATTTCAGTAAAACAAGGCTCGCCACCTTTAAAAGAGGAGAGGGAACTCATTTGATTAAGCTATTACTTGTATCTAGTCTCACAGTTGGCATCATTAATGACTCTTTTTAAAATTACTTTAATGTGGTAGTCTCTTTCACTGTTCCTCCCTATCTTCCAATCCACCTCTTATCTTCGAGAATGAAACAAAAAATTATATGTCAGTTCCTCTACTAAGCAATTTACATGCAGGTGTAAGTAAGAAAAATCAAGAGAAAACACCCGAACCTGGACCAGCAGCCCTTGGTCCTGCAGGGTCCATCCAGCACGCTTTCCTGACAAAGCTTAACCTAACAGTTCAAGAGCCCAGCTCCATTTAGCCCTGAGAGGCCCGAACCCGATACCTGGTCCAGTAGGGAAGAGATTTGCCCTCTGACAGAATCCAGAACCTGGGCTTCCAACCATTAAGCTACACTGGAGGTGTGTATTGGCTGGGGCGGGGGTCCGCCAAGAGAAGCGACCATCAGTGAATTGCAGCAGCATGAGAGAGGTCCGGGGGTGAGGCCCACTGAGTGGCTGGCGGGTCAGGGCAGCGCGTGCAGAGGACGCAGTGGGGGTCTCCACGCGCTGAGCGCCCACGGGCAGAGGCGGCGCATGCCACCGGGGCGAGGCGCGTGGACGGCGCGCCCTAGGCCGGGTCGCCGCGCGTCTGGGGCTTTGAGTGGCCCCCGGAGCAGGGTTGCGGGCCCCTGTGCCTGCGCCTCTGCAAGTTATCTGTTGACCCCCACAGACCGTGGAGGGCGGCGGCCACTGAATCTCCTCCCACTTCCTGCCACCAGCTACTGGCCCGCTGAGGGTGACCATGACACATGAGGGAGAGGGGAGCCAGCGACAGATGGAGGATGGTCGGGTCGTCCAGTGGGGTGCAGAGGCAAAGAGCCTGGGAGCAAGCGAACGGGCCCGAGGTAGGGCCCTCAGGGTGGTGGGGCCCCGGGGCAGTACGCGAGGGAAGAGTTTAGTGAGGCCTCACGCTCTGAGGTGTCCCGGGGAGGGTCCAGTGCGCCCGCGGTTGGGGGGGGGACCGCGGATAGTGACGCGGGGGGGATAGTGAGATGCGTGCTGGGAAGGTGGTGAAGCCTGAGCGCGCGAGGGCTGCGGGGAGCGAGGGGCGGGGTGGGGCCTGGGCGCGTGTGCGCATGCGCGAGGAAGGGGCCCGCGGTGGCGGGGCGGTTGGGGAAGGCGTTGGCAGGAGGCACCGCGCCGCGGGTGACGCTTGTCCCTCACAGGTGGAGGTGGAGGTGTGGCCGTGGCGGTTACGAGGCCTGAGCGGTGAGTGTGGGACGTCCCCGCCCCGGTGTCCTCTCCCCAGATTCCCCCGGGGCGGCGGAGGGTGCTCCCTGGACTGCCCCCGGGAGGCCGACCCGCCGGCCCGCACTCTGAGCGCAGAGCCCGAAAGTGCGAACCCCACACAAGACCCCCAAGCCCCCAAATACACTGGAACCCACCACAGCCCTCTCTGCTCCCCCAAAACGATACCCAAACCCCCTTGGAAGTGATACACATATAATATTACCTGTACCTCACTGTCGACTGTCAGGGGCCGCCACACCCAGTGTTGACCCTCCCTCCTGTTTTGCGTGTCCCTCGCTGGACCTCACTCCCATCCTTTTTCTCTCCGGGTCCCCCTGCTCTGGGGAATGCATCCAGGACTTCCCAGGGAGGAGAAAGTGCCCTCCCCCTCAAAAACACCAAAACAAACACAGGAAGTAAAAGACACTTCTCTGGACCCCGAAACACACACAGAAGCTAACGAGAACAAATTCAACAAAATTTTATTTGGGCTGTACCAAGTATTTGAAAGCCAGGGCTCTGGAGGCACGTGTTGTGGGTCTAGGCCTGCGGAGTCCAGAATTTATTTGCTGTGTGACTGTCCCAGTCAGCTGGGGCTGCCCTAACAGAATACTGTAGGCTGGGTGACTTAAAACAACCAATGTATTTCTCACAGTTCTGGAGGCTGGGAAGTCTTCCGTCAAAGCTCCATGCAGATTCAGTGTGTGGTGAGAGCCTGATTTCTGATTCACAGACAGGCATCTTCTCAACATGTCCTTCACATGGTGGAGGGAGCAAGGGAGCTCCCTGGGGGCTGTGTCATAAGGGCACTAATCCCATTCATCAGGGCTCCATCCTCATGAGCTCGTCACATGCTGCGTGTCCCTCATGGTGATACCATCACACTGGGGTTAGGATTTCAACATACGAATCTGGGGAGAAGAGGAGGACACAGACATTCAGATTATCGCAATGACCTAATGTAAATTGCTTGATTTCACTAAGCCTCAGTATCCTCCTGTAAAAGAAGCTGGATACTATTTGTACCCATTAGAATATTTCAACTGACAGGAGGTAGTAAACGTTCAAGAAATAGAGGAAGGGGTATGGAAGTTAAGTGTTGCAGGAAGCTCAAGTGTCTTTGTTCTCCTCTGCCAAAGCGGAAATTGCACTGAACTACGTTAAACAGGCAAGGAAGACTTTATGCACAGCTCTAGGAACTGGGAACACAGGCCAGAACTCAGTCTGAGCTCAGTTCTGCTCAGACAAGGGATGGGAGGGTGTTTGAGGGCTGAGTGAGACAGTGGGAATGTGCTGGAGGACTGTAGAGGGGAGGTTGACCAGGAGAACACATTGAGTAACTTCCTGAAGTTTGCTCTGTGGTTCTCTGTGATTAGGCCATGTGTGTTTGCTGTTGGTGCCTGTTAGAAGCTAGCTCCTACCCTCCCACAGAGACTGGGAATAGGGGTGCTATCTTCCTTGAGGATTACATTTCAAAGGATGGCTCCCAAGCCCTTCAGAAAGAGAGTTTGAGGTTGTAAAACAGAAAAGAGGCTTGTAAAAAGAGTTATATATGTTTTAAACAGAGAAGGGATGTTTAATTAAAGGTTTTCTAAAGCAGATGCCCAGAGAAAAGGGTGGTCAGGACCTAGAACCAGGGAGAGCCATATGTATAGTATTAGTCCAGCCCAGAGGAACATTCAAGCCATCTTGGCCCCTCATTTTATGTAAAGTAGGCAGAAGATTTAAAAGGAAAGATAACCTCTGTTTAAGGAGAAGAAAGCTGCTGTGTTTCATTCAGAACAGCTCAGTGCTTTTCAGAAGAGGAAATAAATTGTAGTGAGTATAAGTCTCATTCTAAGAATTTACGACTGTAAGCAATGTAATGGCTTAATTTTCAGTAACTCCATTTAATTGTTTTTTGAGAGCCCACACATCAATAGGTTGCCCTAAAGTTTTTTAGACACACCCGGTTCATGTCCCTTCAACTTCCTCCTCCTTTCCCTCCCACCTCAGTGTTGCATCCAAGTTTGGGATGGACAGGAGTGGCAGTGCATTTAGTATCTAAGGCCAGATTATTGTAGATGAACTGGTTTCTGGCCTGGCTCTTGTGGAGTCAGACCTCTTCTGCCCGAAGATTCTCCCAGATCTGTTTCAGAGATAGTGAAGAAGGTGGGGTGACAGCATATTAAGAAGGTTTGCTTTTCCTGTTTGTGCATAATTTCAAATCATTTGTGTTATCCTAGAAAGGACGAATGGAAAGAACTAGACTTTGTCCTTTTAGGCTTAGGTGTTCCTCTCTCTTCTTTGATACCAAAAAAAAAAAAGATTGAATGGGGGATGGGACACTAAGATTGTATTGAGGTGCAAACGTTTAGTTAATATTTCAAAATATTACCCACTATAAGAGCAAGAGAAAAAAGTTTTTGGGTCAGTCAGTACAACAGGTAGTTCTTCACAGATTTATAACCCCTAACATCTGAAGAAGCAATTAGAAAAACGGTACGATTGCCTTGTATAGAATTCAAGTCTTACAGGCATAACAAACTGTAGAATGTGTAAATCTCCTCTATTTCACTCTTGAGAGACAAATACTGTCAACACACTAGAGTATATTCTACCATTTTTCTTCTCTCTACATAAACTAACTTATATATGTATATTTTTACAAAAAAGTATATCACATAGAATGTTTTGCATCTTTTCCACCCTCATGATATATTATCCTCCCATGAAAGTACATTTTTATCTTCCTCTTTGAAACAGATGAATAGGATTTCACTGAAGGGATTGCCATTATTTATAGCATCATTCTGTTTACATTTTATCTTCCTATTTCCAATGTTCTGGTGAATGATCATCTTTCTGTATGAATCTTTGTTTTGCTCTGGTTTTGCTTTAGGAACTTTGTTTCTGGTTTTGTTTTGTTTTTCTCTTTTAAGACTTTGATCGGCATAAACTCCTTTATTGTTAATGTAGCAGACACCTATTGAGTGTCTTTTATCAACCAATGAGGGATAATATTTACCCTGATGTGAAGCCCTACCTTCTAATGAAAAGTTCAAGAATGGTATAATTGCACAGATAGAAGGCTGTCTGAATTGTAAGTTGATGTTACGCCATTGCCATATAAACAAAACACCTGCCATGCCATTTTGAATGAGGTTAGTCTTGTATGAATTGAGGTTTTCAGGATTGTGGTCTTTAAATAAATAATGCGCAATGCAGTAGGCTCCATGTTGTTTGAGACACAAAGGAAAATGACACTATCCCCACTACAGGGCTGTCGAAGATATCTTGTCACATTCTTAAAGCTAAAAATTGTTTTTTAGCCTCTGTGTTCAGTATATAGGAGCTATAATGATTTTTAAAATTTTTCACTTGAAGTATAATTTACATAAAATGGAATGCCCAGGTTTTGAGTGACAGTTTGATCCATTCTGAAAAATATATACCTCTGTGAAGACACAGACCATTTGTATCACAACAGAGAATATCCTCCTGCCCCTTTGTTTTCACCCACCACTTATCCTGCACACCCTAACCCTTGATAGGATTTTGCCTGTTCTGGGTATTTCACATGAATGCAGTCATGTGGGATGTACGTTTTGTGCCTGGCTCTTTCCCCTTATACCCCTATGTCACATCCATACCTAGAGTACTGATCTGTTTTATGTCTCTCTAATTTCATATGGCTTCTTTATTCTAGATAGAAGATCTTTATCAGATAACATGTATTGTGAATATTTTCTTTTTCTGGCTTGCCTTTTGGTTTTCTTAGCAGTGTCTTTTGAAGAGTAAAAGTTTTTTTATATTACTTATTCCCAGTTTATTAATTTTTTTGTGTCCTAAATAAGAAATCTTCACATACCAGGTGATGAGGGTTTTCTCCTGTTTTCTTTTGAAATCTTTATATTTTTAGACTTTTAATTTAGATCTGTGATATATTTTGGGTTCCTTTTTATGTATGGTATGAGGTAAGGTCAGTGCTCGTTTTTTTTCCATACACATATCCAGTTGTCCCAGCATCGTTTTTTGAAAACTCTTTTCTTTACCCGTCGAATTCCCTTGGTAATTTGTGGAAAATAGGACTGTGACTGTAATTGTGTATTAATTATAATTACAGTCCTGTAATAGGACTGTAATTGGGACTGTATTTCTGGACCCTATTCTGTGTCGTTGATCTATGTTTCTGTCTCTTCACCAATACCACACTATTTTTTGTTTCTATTTTTGTGGTGCTTATTTCCCCCTTCCATTTGAAGAACTCTATATTTTAGAGAGATTAGCCATTTGCCAACAATATAAGTTGCTAGTTTTCTCAGTTTGTCATTGGTCTTTTGACTTTGTTCATGTTAATATTTACCACACAACACTTACTTTTTTTATATATATTATTTTATGAAACTTGTATTGCTAGTGGATTTTGATTCATGGAGACTTTTCCCACTCCCACATTTTATCTTTTTCCAAATGACTATTCATTTGTTCCAGCAACATTTTTTTAAAAATACACCTTTTGCCCAGTGAATTCAATGTTACCTACGCATATCCTGAATTTCTGTATGTACTTTGGTTTATTTCCGGACTTTCTATTTTGTTCCATTTGCCTGGCTTTCAATTAATGTACGAGTACCACTTTTTTTTTTTTTAAGTAGGCTCCACACACAGTATGGAGCCCAGCGCAGGGCTTCACCTCACGACCTTGAGATCAAGACCTGAGCTGAGATCCAGCATCAGATGCTTAACCAACTGAGCTACCCAGGTGCCCCTACCACCCATTTTTAAGTATAGAGACTTTATAATATGTTTTAACATCTGGTAGAGCTAAACTTCACCTCATTAACCGTTATATAGGTGTGTCTCATTGTTTTTAATCCAGTCAGCCATTCTGTGACTTTTGATTGAAGAATTTTGTCCATGTATTTTAAAGTAATTCTTGATAGGTATGTACTTGTTGCCATTTTGTTAATTGTTTTCTGGGTTTCTCTCTGTTCCTTTCTTCTTTTCTTTATCTCTTATAGTTCAATGACTTTCTTTAGTGTTTAGATTCCTTTTTCATTTTCTTACTCTAAGGTTTTGTGGTTAATGGATCACATTGTCATCCTCTGTATAACAATCTATTTTAATTTGGTAGCAACTTAAATTTGAACACATTCCAAAACTCTACATTTTTTACTCTTTTCTCATTTTATGTTTTTGTTACTCTTTATATCTTTTTATATATGTATCCCTAACTCTTGTAGTTTTCATTAATTTTACTACATTTGCCTTTTAAACTTCTTAATAGCTTTATAAGTGATGCGTCCACTAACTTTATAATTACCTTTTCCAGTGAAATTTTTACTTTTGTATGTTTTCTAATTAATTATTGCCATTTCTTTTCAGCTTTGAAGTCCTTTTAATATTTCTTGAAAAGCTGGTTTAGTAGTGATGAACCTCTTTATCATTTGTTTGTTTTGAAAACTTTTCATCTCTCCCTCAAATACGAATGACAGCCTTGTTAGATAGAGTATTCTTGGTTGTGTGTTTTCTTCTCTTAAGCACTTTGAATATGTCATGCCAGTCCCATCTGGCTTGCAAAGTTTCTGTGTAGAAATTTGTTGTTACTTCTATGGGATTCCTTTCTATGTAACAATTTGTTTTTCTCTTGCTGCTTTTAAGATTCTCTATTTAACTTTTGGCATTTTAATTATCATGTTTCTTGGTGTGGCTTTCTTTGTGTTTATCTTCTTTGGAACTCTCCAGGCTTTCTGCACCTGGATGTCTGTTTCCTTCCCTAGGTTAGAGAAATATTCAGCAGTTATTTCTTCAAGTAAGTTTTCTTCCCTTTTCTCTCTCTCTTCTCCTTGGACTCCAATAATGTGAATGTTATTCAGCTTGATGTTGTCCTAGTTCCTTAAGTTACCTTCATTATTTAAATTCTTTTTTACTTTCGCTTTTCTGTCTGGGTGAGTTCCATTGCTTTATCTTCCAGCTTGCTGATCCATTCTTCTACTTTATTTAGTCTATTGTTGAACCCTTCTAGTGTATTTTTCATTATTATATTCTTAAGCTCTTTGACTTCAATTTGATACTTATGTTTTCTTTCTCTTTGTTGCCAAGTTCTCGCTGCATTCATCCATTCTTCTCCTGAGTTTGGTGAGCATATTTATGAATATTTGAATTATTTATCAGGTAGATTACTTATGTACTATCATTAAGGTTTTTTTCTGACATTTTGTCTTGTATTGTTCTGTTTGGAACATATATCTCTGTTTCCTCGTTTTCCTTGGCTCTCTGTGTTTGTATCTATGTATTAGGCAAAACAGCTACTGAAGGAGTGGCCTTGTTTAGGTAATGATCCTCATCCTTCAACTTTGACCTAGATCTCTTAAATGTTTGTGATTGTCTAAACCACCTGATTTATTCTTTATATGCCCTTGATGAGGGTGTGCCAGGACCTGTCTATGATCCAAGAGAAGAAATCTCATTTAGCACCTACTTTCAGGCTAATTGGAAGCCATGCCAGGTAACAACTTTTAAAGTATACAAAAATGTACAATTCTGTGGGGCCACAATAATAATCCCTGCTGGCCTTCAGACCAGGAGATCTGGAGGATCCCCTGAGCCACCGTTGTAAAAATTGAGTTTCCAAATGAGTGTATAAGCTTCTTTCTGGGAGATCTCATTGAGCTCTGGCAAGGACAAGTGAGTGCACAAGAATGGTGGTCTCCCTGCTTACATTCCCTGGGACCACCTACTTAGCCTCTAAGTGTATGAAACCTGAAGTCTGTCCCTCAGGTTGAAACTCCAGTCTAAGTAAATAGGGCTGTTTCACAGGAAAACTGAAGTTGTGTTTCAGTCTGCTGTCTGTGCAGTGCCCTGGCATTGGTGGTCTGCCAGGAACTGTCTTTCCTCTTGTTACAGTCGCATGGAACACCAGCCCTTTTGGCCACCAGGGCTTGTCAACTGAGGGATGTCTCCTGTGTGGATTTCATGCTCCAGCTGACTTTAGCATGGCAGCTGGAGATCATCTGGGGTAGGACATGCTTGTTGGCTTCAGAAAGGCAGCAGGAAAATGTGTTGGCTACATGAGCCCATGGGCTTCAGTAGTGCAACAGAAGAGTGCCTTGTCTTTGTATGCCTGCTGGCTTTAAGTTGGGAGTGGAACAATACCATAACTGTTCACACTCACCAGCCCCAGCCAGAGGGCAAGGGAATGTTGCAGCTGCCCTGCTTGCAGACTTTAGCTAGGGAGCAAGAGAACTGTGTGACCGTTTGTGCTTGCCTGCACCACCCATGGAATGGAGGAGTGCTGCACTTGCTTGTACTATCTGGCCTCGGCAAGTGCCGTGACTGCTCATGCGCACCTGTCCCAGCAGGGTGGTTGGGAGTGCTGTGTCCAAGCTCACCTGCCTGTGTTAGCAGGCTATGTGGAGAGTGCAGCAATGGCATCTGCCAATGCCTCTATCTCTGGGGTGCATCTCAACTCTCCCCTGCCCCTCCAGCTGATGCCCCTTGATATACAAATGAATCTCCATATGTAGTCGAGGTATTTTTCATACTGCTATTCTTTCACTGGGTCTCAGGGCCAGTGAGACCATATACAAGCCCTCCAGAGGGAATCTGTTTCTTACAGCACTTTGGGACCCCTGGATGTCAGTCCCTTGGTTTTCCAAGCCAGACATCCTGAGAGCTCATCTCTTCAGTGCAGATCCCAGAGGCCAGGGTGCCCAACATGGGGTACAAAGCCCTTGTTCCTCTGAGAGAAGAGCCTGTCTGGTGAGATCCTTCCCCAGTGTATATTGCCATGCCAGAGTGGAGGTTTTTTTTGTGAGTCCTTATCTCTGCCTCTTTTACCCCTTTCAATGTGGTCCTTTCATCCTGTTGTGAAAAGCAGTTCATCTAGTTTCCAGGGTTTTTTCGGAGAGAAATTATCCATATATAGCTATAGATTGGTATGTCTGTGGAAGGAGGTGAATTCAGAATCTTCCTACACTGTCATCTTGGGCCTTCTCTGTTCTGACAGTCCAGTGACCTGACTTCTTCTACACTAACTCTTCCTTCTTTTTGATTCAGTCTGCTGTTGAAGTTTACTATTGAATTCTTGAGTTCAGTCATTATATTCTTCAACTCTGGGATTTTGGAGGTGGGATGTGGGGTAGTGGGTTTTTACTTTTTTATGTAACTTCTCATTTTGTTCATGTATTATTTTCCTAATTTTATTTAGTTGTATATGTGTGTTTCTTGTGGTTCACTGAATTTCTTTAACAGCGTAATTTTGAATTCTTTGTCAGACACTTCGTACACCTCCTTTTTTTAGGGTTAGTCATTGGAGATTTTTTTTCCTTTGGTGGTGTCATGTTTCCTTGATTATTCATAATCCTTGTGGTCTTGTGTCTGTGTCTGGCACTTCAAGAAGTAGGTACATCTTCCAGTCTTTACAGACTGGCTTTGTCAGGCAAAGCCCTTCACCAGTTAGCCAGTCCAGAGTTTGTTCCAGCACTTTGAAAAATGTCATTGGAATTTTGATCGGGATGACATTGAAGGTATAGATTGCTCTGGACAGCACAGACATTTTAACAATGTTTATTCTTCCGATCCATGAGCATGGAATATTTTTCCATCTTTTTGTGTCTTCTTCAATTTCGTTCATGAGTGTTCTGTAGTTCCTAGAGTACAGATCCTTCACCTCTTTGGTTAGGTTTGTTCCGAGGTATCTTATGGTTTTTGGTGCTATTGTAAATGGAATCATTTCTCTAATTTCTCTTTCTATGGTTGCGTTGTTAGTGTATAAGAAAGCAACTGATTTCTGTGCATTGATTTTGTATCCTGCCACATTACAGAATTGCTGTATGAGTTCTAGTAATTTGGGGGTGGAGTCTTTTGGGTTTTCCCCATAAAGTATCATGTCATCTGCAAAAAGAGAGAGTTTGACTTCTTCTTTGCCAATTTGAATACCTTTTATTTCTTTTTGTTGTCTGATTGCTATTGCTAGGACTTCTAGTACTATGTTGAACAATAGTGGCAAGAGTGGGCATCCTTGACATGTTCCTGATCTTAAGGGAAAGGCTCTCAGCTTTTCCCCATTGAGGATGATATTCGCTGTGGGTTTTTCGTAGATGGATTTTATGAAATTGAGGAATGTTCCCTCTATCCCTATACTCTGAAGAGTTTTAATCAGGAAAGATACTGTATTTTGTCAAATGCTTTTTCTGCATCAATTGAGAGGACTATGTGGTTCTTCTCCCTCCTCTTATTAATGTGTTCTATCACATTGATTGATTTGCGAATGTTGAACCACCCCTTGCATCCCGGGAATAAATCCCACTTGGTCATGATCCTTTTAATGTATTGTTGGATCCTATTACCTAGGATTTTGATGAGGATTTTGGAATCCATATTCATCATGGATATCGGTCTGGAATTCTCCTTTTTGATGGGGTCTTTGCCTGGTTTGGGGATTAAGGTAATGCTGGCCTCATAGAATGAGTTTGGAAGTTTTCCTTCTGTTTCTATTTTTTGAAACAGCTTCAGTGGAATAAGTATTATTTCTTGTTTGAATGGTTGGTAGAATTCCCCAGGGAATCCATCAGGCCCTGGACTCTTGTTTTTTGAGGGGGGTTTTGATCACTGCTTCAATCTCATTACTGGTTATTGGCCTATTCAGGTTGTCAATTTTTTCCTGTTTCAGTCTTGGCAGCTAATAGGTTCCCAGGAAGGCCTCCATTTCATCCATATTGCTCAGTTTATTGGCATATAATTGTTGATAATAATTTCTAATAATTGTTTCTATTTCCTTGGTGTTAGCTGTGATCTCTCCCCTTTCATTCATAGTTTTATTAATTTGGGTCCTTTTCTCTTTTCTTTTGGATAAGTCTGGCCAGTGGTTTATTGATCTTATTAATCCTCTCAAAGAACCAACTTCTAGTTTCGTTGATCTGATCTGCTGTGTTTCTGGTTTCTAATTCATTGATCTTTGCTCTAATCTTAATTATTTCTCTTCTAATGCGTGGCTTTGGCATCGTTTGTTGCTTTTGCTCTAGTTCTTTAAGGTGTAGAGTTAGTTGGTGAATTCATTTTTTTCTATTTTTTTGAGTGAGGCTTGGCTGGCTATGTATTGCCCCCTTAGGACCACCTTTGCAGTATCCCATAGGTTTTGGACGGATGTGTTCTCTTTCTCATTGATTTCCATGGATTGTTTAAGTTCATCTTTTATTTCCTGGTTGACCCAAACATTCTTGAGCAGAGTGGTCTTTAGCTTCCAAGTGTTTGAATTTCTGCCAAATTTTTTCTTACGATTGAATTCCAGTTTTTTTTTTAAAGATTTATTTATTTATTTATTTGAGAGAGAGAGAGCACATGAGGGGGGGAGGGTCAGAGGGAGAAGCAGACTCCCTGCTGAGCAGGGAGCCCGATGCGGGACTCAATCGCAGGACTCCAGGATCATGGCCCAAGCCAAAGGCAGTCGCTTAACCAACTGAGCCACCTAGGCATGCTGGGTTCCAGTTTTAAAGCATTGTGGTCTGAGAATATGCAGGGAATAATCTCAATCTTTTGGTATCAGTTGAGACCTGATTTGTGACCCAGTATGTGGTCTATTCTGGAGAAAGTTCCATGAGCGCTCGAGAAGAATGAGTATTCTGTTGCTTTACGGTGGAATGTTCTGTAAATATCTATGAGGTCCATCTGGTGAAGTGTATCATTCAAAGCTCTTGTTTCCTTGTTGATTTTCTGCTTAAATGATCTGTCCATTGCTGAGAGTGGAGTATTGAGGTCTCCTACAATTAACATATTGTTATCAATATGACTCTTTATTTTGGTTAACAGTTGGCTTATGTAGATGGCTGCTCCCATGTTGGGGGCATAGATATTTACAATTGTTACATCTTCTTGTTGGATAGACCCTTTAAGAATGATATAGTGTTCTTCTGCATCTCTAACTACAGACTTTAGTTTAAAATCTAATTTGTCTGATATAAGAATTGCTACCCCAGCTTTCTTTTGAGGTCTGCTGGCATGGAAGATGGATCTCCATCCCTTCACTTTCAGTCTGGATGTATCTTTAGGTTCAAAATGAGTCTCTTGTAGACAGCATATGGTTGGGTCCTGTCTTTTTATCCAATCTGCCACCCTGTGCTGTTTTATGGGAGCATTTAGGCTGTTCACGTTGAGAGTGATTATTGAAAGATATGAATTGTCATCATGTTGCCTGTGAAGACGTTGTTTTTATAGATTGTTCCTGTAAATTTCTGTTGTATATCACTCTTGGGGTCTTTCTCCTTTTATAGAACCCCCCTTAATATTTCTTGCAGGGCCAGCTTCATGGTCACGTTTTCTTTCAGTTTCTGCCGGTCTTGGAAGCTCTGCATCTCTCCATCCATTCTAAATGACAGCTTCACTGGATAAAGTATTCTTGGCTGCATGGTCTTCTCGTTTAGTACCCTGAATATGTCTTGCCAGGCCTTTCTGGCTTGCCAGCTCTCTGTGGATAGGTCTGACATTATTCTGATGTTCCTCCCTCTGTACATAAAGAATCTCTTCCCCCTAACTGCCCTTAAGATTTCCTTGGTTCTAAGATTTGTGAGTTTTACTATTACATGCTGGGGTGTTGGCCTGTTTTCCTTGATCTTGGGTCCTCTCTGCCTCTAGGACATGAATGTTTGTTTCATTCCCCAGATTAGGGAAGTTCTCAGCTACGATTTGATCAAATACATCTTCTAGTCCTCTCTCTTGCTCCACTCCCTCTGGGATTCCAATTATTCTGACATTGGAATGCTTCATGGTGTCACTTATTTCTCTGATTCTATTTTTATGGATTCTGAGTTGTTTTTCCCTGGCCTCCTCTTTTCCCTTTTTATCTATTAAATTGTTTTCCAGGTCACTTATTCGTTCTTCTGCCTCACTTACCCTAGCTGTTAGATTATCTAGTTTAGATTGGATCTCACTGATAGCATTTTTAAGTTCTGCCAATTCAGCTTTCATTTCTGCCCTTAGAGACTCTGTGTTGCCATTAATTGATTTCTCCATTCTAGCCATTGTCTTCACAATTGCTAGCCTGAATTCCATCTCCGACATCTTGGTTATATCTGCATCCATTTGTAAATCTGTGGCATAAGTCATAATCTCTGAGTCTTTTCTATTTTGGGGGCTACTTCTCCTAGTCATTCCATTGATGGGTGGTTGAGGGAATGTATAGAGTCCAAATTATTGACCAGACCCAAGCAAGATGCACCTGTTTTCTAGGGACCTTAGGGTTGCTGGGCTCTTGTTTTCCCAGCCTGTCTTCTGGGGGGTGGCCTGCCGTGCTGTTACTCAGGCAACCCTGTTTGGGTGGAGTTGCCATGCCCCCCCTGTGGCGGAGGATGGGCTCAGTGGGAATCAGTTTTAGGGGCTTTTGTTCTCTGGAGGCTTTCCCTGGTGGCTTTCCGCGTCTCTTCCGAGAGAGCAGAAGAGACCATTTCCAACCTCTGCCTCAGAGCAGAGAGATCGCAGTCTGTTCTTCAGTGAGCTCTCCAGGCCACACTGTCTCGGTTTCTGTCCGTGCTGCTATAAACTGCAGAGTCCTGGGTTGTGCGCCCCTATGCGGCGCTCCCAGTCCTGCCTCCAGGTTGGAGCATGTCTCTGCCCTTTGTGCTTCTAAAACCGCCAGCCGCTCCCAGTTCCCACGTGTGACCCCACTGCTCCATGTTTCTGCCCCAGGGGCTGCCCTAAAGTCCTTTCCCGGCCGCTACTGGTCTGCGAGTCTGTGCCCCATCCCCAGCGAGCGAGGCTGTTGTTCACCGACAGTGTAGGATCTCCAGGGCCAGGCTCCCTCCTGCTGCCATTTATCCTCAATATCTGCCCGCAGAATCATGGCTCCCTGTTTCTTACCTCGAAACCAACCACCCGTGATGTTCTGTTTGTAGAGATCCAGATCTTCTTACATCTCAGGCTGATTTCGTGGGTGCTCAGAGAGGTCTGGTAGATATCTAGCTCAATTCCGGGGACCAGTTGAAATAGGGTTCCCTACTCCTCCGCCATCTTTTCTTCCTCCCATTTCCAGATTTAAAGCCACTTAGAAGCCTCTCTCCAGTCTACAGGTATTCTGATATTTAGGGTAATCCTTTCCTTGTTCCAGTGTACTGCCTATGAATATATTCTTTTATTTTAAGATTGATTTATTTATTAGAGCAAATGAACGAGGGGAGGGGCAGAGGGAGAGGGAGAGAGAGGATCTCAGGCAGACTCCCCGCTGAGCATGGGGCCCAATTCAGGGCTCAATCCCAAGATCCTGAGATCATGACCTGAGCCGAAACCAAGAGTTAGACGCTCAACTGATTGAGCCACCAAGGTGCCACCTGTAAATGTATTCTTAATCACTATGTGCTGAAGTTTTACCTTTTGAACTTTAGCTAAATGAGAACTTAATGAACATATTTTTCTTGGACTTGACTTTCATTGGTCAATACTATATTGGGATGTTTATTTACACTGTGTGTAATTGTAGTTCATCCCTATCATTGATTTTCAATATTCTGTTGTATGAATACACTGCAGTTTCCATTACATTGTTGACTTTTGGGTTGTTTTTAGGTTTTTTGTATTACAAATAGTTATTGTAAGTGTATTCATGGATATTTTCCTTATTGCATATACATATGTGTTTTACTTGGCTAAATCATTGTGAAACCATTCTCACCATGATTCTGTGAAAGAATTGGGATTCAGCCCTCATACCCATAGGCATATAACCATTTGGAGAAATGGAACCACATCTTACTTATATGTTAAACATATTAGAACCTCATTAGATATTAGGTAAACTAATATAAAAATGGAAACAATATGATTTTCTTTATTTAAAATATGTAATCATTCTCGCTATCGATATTTGAGGCTGATTAAGAAGAAAATTAGGAGAAAGAAGTAATTCTGTTATTTGATGTTCACATTATTAGGTAACGTAATATTATAAAACGTTTCCTCTACCCCTAGAGAATGGATTTGTTGACATTCAACCAATTTGCAGTGCTCCCCTGGAAAAATTTTACCTTAAAGGTGAGTAAAGGCATACATGTAAAATGTTCATAAATGGCCATTTGTTGCAGTTCAGGGTTTTATGTGTGTGTGTGTGTGTGTGTGTGTGTGTGTGTGTGTGTGTACATACTTTTGAAAAAGTCAATTCCAGACCTGTAGGTAGCTCTTCCAAATGTATAAAACTGAGTTAATCAGTAGAATAGTATGACCTATAAGAAAGTTGGGAGGGGTGGGTAAAAAGGTGGAACAAGACAGTCTGGGAAGCACTTAGCTGTTCCAGAGTAAAAATGCAGAAGTTTAACATCATAGAACTACCCATTTGCATTGAATGTATGTCCTTAAATTAATTAACACCATCTTTTTGTTTCTCTTCTAGAGGAGGCAGTTCTTTACTTTAACATTGGAAGTCTTAACAGCACTGGTGTTTCCGGTGATGATTTTGCTATTCCAAACACATATAGCTATAAAGGTTGTTGGACCTTACAATTATACTTCTCAGCCCATCAATAGTTTGCCTTCTTTCATCAAAAATCCTGAAGAGTAGGAATTGATTTATGTGCCTTCTGACATTGATGTGGTACAGATCACTGAGAATGTGAAGAGGTATCTGAACATCAATGTAAAAGGTTAGAAATTAAGGTTTTCTGTAACACTTACAATGCTTTTCAATGGAAGTAAAGCAGTGTTTTAAAAAAGAACAAAATTAAAGGAGTCACAATTTTAAATTTTAATTTCCCAATTTTTAAACTTGCAATGTAACTCTTAAGACAGTGTGGTATTGGTAGAGGGATAGACACATAGATCAGAGAAACAATACAGGCATACCACAGGGAGATATTGCAGGTTCAGTTTCAGACCACTGCAGTAAAACAAATATCACAGTAAAGCTAGTCAGATGAACTTTTTCGTTTCCCAGTGCATATAAAAGTTATGTTTACACTATACTGTAGTCTGTTAAGTATGCAGTAGCATTATGTCTAAAAAAGCAATTCATACCTTAATTTCATATTTAGCAATTCATACCTAAAAATACTTTATTGCTAAAAAATGCTAACCATCATCTGAGCTTTCAGCGAGTCATAATCACTGATCACATAGCACCATACAAATATAATAATGAGGAAAAGGTTTGAAATATTGCAAGAATTACCAAAATGTGGCATATAGATGAAATGAGCAAGTGCTGTTGGAAAAATGTTATCAGTAGACTTACTTGACTCAGGCTTGCCAAAAACCTTCAATTTTTAAAAAACACAGTATCTGCAAAGTGCAATAAAACAAATTATACCTGTGGAGAATAGAGAGATAGAACTATACAAATATGCCAAAATATTATTTACAATAGTGGAAGGATAAGCTTTTCAAAAAATAGTGCTAAACAATTGGACGTCAGTAGCCAAAACAATGAAACATCACATCTTAGGCAGAAAAAAATACATCAAAATGGATCATGGATCTAAAAGTAAAATGATAAAACATTTAGGAGAGAACATAGAAGAAAATCTTTGTAACTTTATAAAGAGTTGAAGAATTCTTAGATACCATTCATGAAAGAAAAAAATGAAAAATTGGACTCCTGATATATAATATTTATTATTGTTTGCTCTTGGGGTTAAAATATGCATGCATAATTTTTTACAATCAACTTAGAACATTTTACTACTTTATTTTCACATCTACATAAGTTGAAAACTATGCCAGAAAGTGTTATAATTTATGCACATATTTTAAAGAACTTAAGAAAACTATTCAGATATTTACCATAGCTCTGGCTTGTAACTTCATTCTTTTTTTTTAGCCACCATATAGTACATCATTAGTTTTTGATGTGATGTTCAGTGATTCATCAGTTGCATATAACACCCAGTGCTCATTACAACACGTGCCCTCCTTAATACCCATCACCCCGCCACCCCATCCCTCAACCCCTTTCCCTCTGCAACCCTCAGTTTGTTTCCCAGAGTCCATAGTCTCTCATGGTTTGACACCCTCTCTGATTTCTCCCCCTTCAGTTTTCCCTCCCTTCCCCTGTAGTCCTCCGTGCTATTCCTTATGTCCCACATATGAGTGAAACCATGTGATAATTGTCTTTCTCTGCTTGACTTATTTCACTTAGCATAATCCCCTCCAGTTCCAGCCATATCAGTGCAAATGGTCGGTATTCATCCTTTCTGATGGCTGAGTAATATTCCATTGTATATATGAACCACATCTTCTTTATCCATTCATCTGTCGATGGGCATCTTGGCTCTTTGCACAGTTTGACTTTTGTGGACATTGCTGCTATGAACATTGGGATGCATGTGCCCCTTCTTTTCATTACATCTGTGTCTTTGGGGTAAATACCCAGTAGTGCAATTGCTGGGTCATAGGGTAGTTCTATTTTTAATGTCTTGAGGAACCTCCATACTGTTTTCCAAAGTGGCTGTACCAACTTGCATTCCCACCAACAGTGTAAGAGGGTTCCCTTTTCTCCACATCCTTGCCAACACTTGTTGTTTCCTGTCTTGTTAATTTTTGCCATTCTAATTGGTGTAAGGTGGTATCTCAATGTGGTTTTGATTTAAATTTCCCTGATGGCTAGTGATGTTGAACATTTTTTCATGTGTCTGTTAGCCATTTGTATGTCCTCTTTTGAGACGTGTCTGTTCATGTCTTCTGCCCATTTTTTGACTTGATTATTGGTTTTTTGGGTGTTGAGTTTGAGAAGTTCTTTCTAGGTCTTGGATACCAGCCCTTTATATGTAGTGTCATTTGCAAATATCTTCTCCCATTCCATGGGTTGCCTCTTAGTTTTGTTGACTGTTTCCTTTGCTGTGCAGAAGCTTTTTATCTTGATGAAGTCCCAAAAGTTCATTTTTGTTTTTGCTTCCCTTGCCTTTAGAGACATGTCTTGAAAGAAGTTGCTGTGGCCAATGTCAAAGAGGTTACCACCTATGTTCTCCTCTAGGATTTTGATGGATTCCTGTCTCACATTGAGGTCTTTCATCCATTTTGAGTGTATCTTTATGTGTGGTGTAAGAAAATGGTTCAGTTTCATTCTTCTGTATGTAGCTGTCCAATTTTCCCAGCACCATTTATTGAAGAGACTATTTCCATTGGATATTTTTTCCTGCTTTGTCGAAGATTAGTTGACCATAGAGTTGAGGGTCCATATCTGGGCTCTCTGTTCTGTTCCATGGGTCTATATGTCTGTTTTTGTGCCAGTACCCTGCTGTCTTGGTGATCACTGCTTTGTAATATAGCTTGAAATCGGGCAACATGATGCCCCCAGCTTTGTTTTCCTTTTTCAACATTTTCTTGGCAATTTGGGGTCTTTTCTGATTCCATACAAATTTTAGAATTGTTTGTTCCAGCACTTTGAAAAATATCATTGGAATTTTGATTGGGATGGCATTGAAGGTATAGATTGCTCTGGGTAGCATAGACATTTTAACAATGTTTATTCTTCCGACCCATGAGCATGGAATATTTTTCCATCTTTTTGTGTCTTCTTCAATTTCTTTCATGAGTGTTCTGTAGTTCCTATAGATCCTTTACCTCTTTGGTTAGGTTCATTCCGAGGTATCTTATGGTTTTTGGTGCTATTGTAAGTGGAATCATTTCTCTAATTTCTCTTTCTACAGTTGATACTTTATGTGGAAAACCCAAAAGGCTCCACCCCCAAATTACTGGAACTCATCCAGCAATTCAGTAATGTGGCAGGATACAAAAATCAATGCACAGAAATCAGTTGCTTTCTTATATAATAATGATGCAACTGTAGAAAGAGAAATTTTCCTTCTCTCTGAAGAACTTTAACAATTTTTTAGAGCAGGTCTACTGGCAATGAGTTCTCTTTGTTTTCCTTCATCTAAGAATGTCTTTAATTCATCTTCATTCCTGTCGATTATTTTCATTTGGTGTAAAATTTTGGGTTGACAGTCTTCTCTACATTTAAAGACTATTTGTCAGTTTCTTCTGACCTCCTTGGTGTTTGAAAAGAATCTCGTTTTGAAAAGAATCCTTGTTTTCTTTATAGGTATTGCATCATTTCTCTCTAGCTGCTTTCAAGATATTTTCTGTCCTTGTCAAAATTATGATTATGTTATGTCCTAGTGTGGATTTCCTTTGGTTTATTCTGTTAGGGGTTTACTGAGCATTTTGAATCTGTAAGTTTCTATCTTTCACCAAATTGAGGAGTTTTTAACCATTATTTCTCAAAGTTGTATTGTCCCGTAAGTCATTAAGGATCTATTTGAGTTTTTTTCCCATTTTTTCCCTCTCTTGTTCAGATTAGGTAATGTCTACTAATCTGTCTTCACTGACTCCTTCCTCTGTTATCTCTATACAGCTATTGAGCCATCAGATGTGTTGGTTTTCTTAAAAGTACAGTTTGAAGTGATCTCTACCTCCTGATTTATCTTGTTTTGAGACAGCTTTTTGTGGGCCCCTGCCTGGCTCAGTTGGTAGAGCCTGTGACTCTTGCTCTCAGGGTTGTGAGTTCAAGCCCCATATTGGGCCTGCTTGAAAAAAAAAACTGTAAAAAACTATAAAACAGCTTTTTGAGATCTAAGGCACATACCATATATTCACCCATTTAAAGCATACAATTCAGTGGCTTTTAGTATATTCACAGAGTTGTGTATCCATTACCACAATCAATTTTAGGGCATTTTCATCACCAAAAATAAACCCTGTAACCTTTAGCCATGACTCTATAATTTCCAGTCCCACCAAGATTAGGAAAACACTAAACTACTATCTGTCTCTATAGATTTGCCTATCTTTTATGTAGATGGCTTATATATAAACCTGTCGTTTAAATTTTATATGCATGGAAGATGTGGTCTTTTGTGACTGGCTTTTTTCACTTAGCATGTTTTCAAGGTTCATCTATGTTGTAGTTTGTATCAATACTTCATTCCTTTTCATAGTCAGGTAATAGCCCATTGTATGGATTTCCTGCATTCACTTGGTATATCCTTCATCAGTTGATGGACATTTGGGTTGTTTCCACCTTTTGGCTGTTATAAACCAATTGCTATGAACATTCATCTCTAAGTTTTATGTAGACATATGTTTTCATTTCTTTTGGGTATATACCTAAGAGTGGAATGAATATGTCATGTTGTAACTATGTTTAACTTTTTGAGGGGCTACCAAAAGTTGCTATCTAAAGTTGTTTTACTATTTTATACTCTGATCAGCATTGTATGAAGGTTCCAGTTTTTCCGTATTCTCACAAGCACTTGTTATCATCTCTCTTTTTGATTATGACTATCTCAGTGGATGTGAATTGGTATCTCATTGTGATTTTGATTTGCATTTCCCTTATGACTAATGACTTGTCTTTATGTATATTTTATAATGATTGTTATTTAAAATTGGAGTAAAGTTTTATGCCTAAAATTGTTTTGAACCCCCAATATCCATTAAGTAGTTGTGATACCAATATTTGAAAAACAGTGTTTTTAAGTTTACAATATTGGGATAAGCTTTTATCCATGTATCTCCCCTCAGGAGGAATTATCAGATATTCCCATTATAGTGAACAATTTATCCTCTCTACAGTTCGAGGGTTTGCTTCAGAAATGGAGCTTGAGACGTACATTAAGTATGACTACGGATCGCGTAAAGTACTGGCTGCCATCATTTTTGACTGTAACTTCAAAAGCAGCAGTGACCCTCTGCCACTTCAGGTGAGAATGTTTTATTTGGAGTTTTCTAAATACATAGTTTTCTAGTAGTTGCACTTCCAGTTTCTAGGATTTTAATGATTTGCTATTACAAACCCAATTTTATGGATGAGGCAACCAATTTTCCCAAAATCAAACTACTAGTATACAATAGAGCAAGAATGTAAATCCAGATCTGAGTAATTACTGTGCTGTTAATTGTTGCATTATGATAAGGAAAGAACTGCACACACAAGGCCTTAGACCCATAGGAAACTTTGACTACTCAGGCATTGCTTCTAGTTCTACAAAGACAGGAGAAACAAGCTACAGAGGAGATACATTTTCACTAACAAGGAACCAAGTATGTAAAAAAAATCCTTCTTCTTTGAATGAAACACAGAATTTAAGTCCTTTCATAAATGACTAGAAAAAACTCTAGGGCTCAGCCACATTGATTCAGAATGAGGACATCCATAAGCACTGAGAAAGGATCTGATTATAGCACAGCCCATGGGAAGGAGAAAGAAAGACAGTGCCTTGAACTTGATGTCTGCTTAGCAGATCTTTTTAGGCATTCTATCCTGGTGGTGATAGAAATAAATGATCAATCTATAATATCTAGACATGGAGCCAAGTTCTATGTTTATAATGCAGACGCATGTTAGTAGAAGGCAAAATTAATAAGACCCCTGGTAGGATAATATATATTCTTTCTGTATGTCCCATCCTTCCATGACTCCATGCTTCTGTACCAACTTCCTTCCATTTACTAAGTCAGAATTATCCATATGCTGATAATGGATTTAGGCTCAACAGTATGCATTGGCTCAAAGTGTGTTAAGTGCCATTTCAAGTTTTGTTATAATTACTAATTGACTGTGCTTGTGCCCTCAAATATTTGTACTAAATTCCAGCCACTACCTGTCTGCTAAACTGAAATAGGCTCACTGCTTGATGTAATGAAAGATTTAAATAGGATCTGTCTCCCAACATAATTGACAAAATGAACAGGATAAAATAGAAAATTATCTGTCACACAAAGATCCAAGAAAACCACAATTTTGGGGGGGTTCTGATTTATTTATTTACAGAAAATATTACATTATATAAAGAGATCACAATTTACTTATCAATTCTGCTACCAGACACTTGGGATGTTTACAGCTTTTTTTTTTCTTTTTTGCTAGTGAAACAGTGCTACTGTGAACCTTAGATACTCTGGATATATGCCTGGACGTAGAATTTCTGGGGCATGGTCACATCTTAAAATTTATTACATAATGCCAAATTGTTTTCTGAAGTGATGATACCAATTCAGACTCCCAGCAACAGTGTCTGAAAGTTCTCATTATTAAACTTAATATTTTCAGATGTTTACATTCACTAATTCCACAGATATGAATTAGCTAATTCCATAGGTGTGAAGTGGTATGCAGCTTTGGCTTTAATTTCCATTTCCTTGGTTCCTAATGAGATTTACATATGTCCATGTTTTAAGTGATGAATTATTCTTTAGTGAGGTATATATTTGGTCTTTTCCCCCAATTTTCTATGGAAAAATCCATTTTACATATTAATTGACCAATTTTTTTGTCTATCCTACATAGGGATCCCTTATCTCTCATGTGTATTACAAGTATGTTTTTCCAGTTTGTGGCTTTTCTTTCAGTTTTTTTGTCATGATCAGATTTTGTTTTGATGATTAGATTATTATATTTTAAAGGAGCCAGGTCTTTAATTCTTTTTCTATATTCTTTTTTAAAAGGTTTTGTTTTAATTCCAATTAGTTAACATACAATGCTATATTACTATCAGGTGTACAATATAGTGATTCAGTAATTCTATACATTACTCAGTGCTCTTCACAACAAGTGCACTCTTTAATCCTCATCACCTATTTCATTCATTCTCCTCCCCACCTCCCCTCTGGTAACATAAATTTGTTCTCTATAATTAAGACTCTGTTTCTTGATTTCTCTCTCTCTCTGTCTCTTAATTTTTCCCTTTCCTTGTTTGTTTTGAAGAAAACTACAATTTGAATGAGTAAAAACAATCAACTGACAGAAACACAGAGATGAATCAGAGATTGGAATTACCTAACAAAGATTTCAAAGCAGACACCATAAAAAATGTTTAAACAACAAATTAAAATTGTCTTCAAATGAAAAATAGGAAATCTTAGCAAAGACACAGAAATTATAAACAATTTATAAACTTAAAAATACAATGACATATAAAAAACTAGCTGAATGGCTTAATAGTAGAATGGACAGAGCAGAGGATATAATACTGAAGAAAAAATTTAGCCAAAAAGGTTCAAGGGGTATGCACTGAAAACTACAATGCACTGTTGAAAGAAATTAAAGAAGACTTAAATAAATGTGAAGACAGCCCAAGTTCCTGGGTAGGAAGACCTAATATTTTTTTTAATTTTTTTATTGTTATGTTAATCACCATATATTACATAATTTGTTTTGGTGTACAGTTCCATGATTCATTGTTTGTTCATAACACCCAGTGCTCCATGCAGAACGTGCCCTCCTCAATACCCATCACCAGGCTAACCCATCCCCCCACCCGCCTCCCCTTCAGAAACCTCAGTTTGTTTTTCAGACTCCATCATCTCTCCTGGTTCGTCTCCCCCTCTGACTTACTCCCCTTCATTCTTCCTCTCCTGCTATCTTCTTCTTTTTCTTTTTTCTTAACATATGTTCCGTTATTTGTTTCAGAAGTACAGATCTGTGATTCAACAGTCTTACACAATTCACAGCGCTCACCGTAGCACATATCTTCCCCAATGTCCATCACCCAGCCACCCCATCCCTCCCACCCCGCTACCACTCCAGCAACCCTCAGTTTGGTCCTGTGATTAAGAATTCCTCATATCAGTGAGGTCATATGATACATGTCTTTCTCTGATTGACTTATTTCACTCAGCATAACACCCTCCAGTTCCATCCACGTCGTTGCAAATGGCAAGATCTCATTCCTTTTCATGGCTGCATCATATTCCATTGGGTATATATACCACTTCTTTATCCATTCATCTGTTGATGGACATCTTGGCTCTTTCCACAGTTTGGCTATTGTGGACATTGCTGCTATAAACATTGGGGTGCATGTACCCCTTCGGGTCCCTACATTTGTATCTTTGGGGTAAATACCCAGTAGTGCAATTGCTGGATCGAACGGTAGCTCTAATTTCAACTGTTTGAGGAACCTCCATACTGTTTTCCAGAGGGGTTGCACCAGCTTGCATTCCCACCAACAGTGTAGGAGGGTTCCCCTTTCTCCACATCCCCGCCAACATCTGTCGTTCCCTGACTTGTTAATTTTAGCCATTCTGACGGGTGTGAGGTGGTATCTCATAGAGGTTTTGATTTGGATTTCCCTGATGCCGAGCGATGTTGAGCACTTTTTCATGTGCCTGTTGGCCATTTGGATGTCTTCTTTGGAAAAATGTCTATTCATGTCTTCTGCCCATTTCTTGATTGGATTATTTGTTCTTTGGGTGTTGAGTTTGATAAGTTCTTTATAGACTTTGGATACTAGCCCTTTATCTGATATGTCATTTGCAAATATTTTCTCCCATTCTGTCGGTTGTCTTTTGGTTTTGTGGACTGTTTCTTTGGCTGTGCAAAAGCTTTTTCTCTTGATGAAATCCCAATAGTTCATTTTTGCCCTGGCTTCCCGTGCCTTTGGTGATGTTTCTAGGAAGAAGTTGCTGCAGCTGAGGTCGAAGAGGTTGCTACCTGTATTCTCCTTTAGGATTTGGATGGACTCCTGTCTCACGTTTAGGTCTTTCAACCATTTTGAGTCTATTTTTGTGTGTGGTGTAAGGAAATGGTCCAGTTTCATTCTTCTGCATGTGGCTGTCCAATTTTCCCAACACCATTTGTTGAAGAGACTGTCTTTTTTCCACTGGACATTCTTTCCTGCTTTGTCAAAGATAAGTTGACCATAGAGTTGAGGGTCCATTTCTGGGCTCTCGATTCTGTTCCACTGATCTATGTGTCTGTTTTTGTGCCAGTACCATACTGTCTTGATGATGACAGCTTTGTAATAGAGCTGGAAGTCCGGAATTGTGATGCCGCCAGCTTTGCTTTTCTTTTTCAAGATTCCTCTGGCTATTCGGGGTCTCTTCTGGTTCCATACAAATTTTAGGATTATTTGTTCCATTTCTTTGAAAAAAGTGGATGGTATTTTGATGGGGATTGCATTGAATGTGTAGATTGCTCTAGGTAGCATTGACATCTTCACAATGTTGGTTCTTCCAATCCATGAGCATGGAACGTTTTTCCATTTCTTTGTGTCTTCTTCAATTTCTTTCCTGAGTATTTTATAGTTTTCTGAGTACAGATCCTTTGCCTCTTTGGTTAGATTTATTCCTAGGTATCTTATGGTTTTGGGTGCAATTGTGAATGGGATCGACTCCTTGATTTGTCTCTCTTCTGTCTTGTTGTTGGTGTATAGGAATGCCACTGATTTCTGTGCATTGATTTTATAGCCTGCTACTTGACTGAATTCCTGTATGAGTTCTAGCAGTTTTGAGGTGGAGTCTTTTGGGTTTTCCACATAAAGTATCCTATCATCTGCAAAGAGTGAGAGTTTGACTTCCTCTTTGCCGATTTGGATGCCTTTGATTTCTTTTTGTTGTCTGATTGCTGTGGCTAGGACTTCTAATACTATGTTGAAGAGCAGTGGTGATAGTGGACATCCCTGCCGCGTTCCTGACCTTAGGGGAAAAGCTCTCAGCTTTTCCCCATTGAGAATGATATTCGCTGTATGTTTTTCGTAGATGGCTTTTATGATATTGAGGTATGTACCCTCTATCCCTATACTCTGAAGAGTTTTGATCAAGAAAGGATGCTGTACTTTGTCAAATGCTTTTTCTGCATCTATTGAGAGGATCATATGATTCTTGTTCTTTCTTTTGTTAATGTATTGTATCACGTTGATTGATTTGCGGATGTTGAACCAGCCTTGCAGCCCAGGGATAAATCCCACTTGGTCGTGGTGAATAATCCTTTTAATGTACTGTTGGATCCTGTTGGCTAGGATTTTGGTGAGAATTTTTGCATCCATGTTCATCAAGGATATTGGTCTGTAATTCTCCTTTTTGATGGGATCTTTGTCTGGTTTTGGGATCAAGGTAATGGTGGCCTCATAAAATGAATTTGGAAGTTTTCCTTCCATTTCTATTTTTTGGAACAGTTTCAGGAGAATAGGTATTATTTCTTCTTTAAATGTCTGATAGAATTCCCCTGGGAAGCCATCTGGCCCTGGGCTTTTGTTGGTTGGGAGATTTTTGATGACTGCTTCAATTTCCTCAGTGGTTATAGGTCTGTTCAGGTTTTCTATTTCTTCCTGGTTCAGTTTTGGTAGTTGATACATCTCTAGGAATGCACCCATTTCTTCCAGGTTATCTAATTTGCTGGCATAGAGTTGCTCATAATATGTTCTTATAATTGTTTGTATTTCTTTGGTGTTGGTTGTGATCTCTCCTCTTTCATTCATGATTTTGTTGATTTGGGTCATTTCTCTTTTCTTTTTGATCAGTCTGGCCAGGGGTTTATCAATCTTGTTAATTCTTTCAAAGAACCAGCTCCTAGTTTCGTTGATCTGTTCTACTGTTCTTTTGGTTTCTATTTCATTGATTTCTGCTCTGATCTTTATTATTTCTCTTCTCCTGCTGGGTTTAGTAAGCTTTCTTTGCTGTTCTTTCTCCAGCTCCTTTAGGTGTAGGGTTAGATTGTGTATTTGAGACCTTTCTTGTTTCTTGAGAAAGGCCTGTATTGCTATATACTTTCCTCTCAGGACTGCCTTTGCTGTATCCCAAAGATTTTGGACGGTTGTGTTTTCATTTTAATTGGTGTCCATGAATTTTTTTAATTCTTCTTTAATTTCCTGGTTGACCCATTCATTCTTTAGTAGGATGCTCTTTAGCCTCCATGTATTTGAGTTCTTTCCGACTTTCCTCTTGTGGTTGAGTTCTAGTTTCTAAGCATTGTGGTCTGAAAATATGCAGGGAATGATCCCAATCTTTTGGTACCGGTTGAGACCTGACTTGTGACCTAGGATGTGATCAATTCTGGAGAATGTTCCATGGGCACTAGAGAAGAATGTGTATTCCATTGCTTTGGGATGGAATGTTCTGAATATGTCTGTGAAATCCATTTGGTCCAGTGTGTCATTGAAAGTCTTTATTTCCTTGTTGATCTTTTGCTTAGATGATCTGTCCATTTCAGTCAGGGGGGTGTTAAAGTCCCCCACTATTATTGTATTGTTGTCAATGTGTTTCTTTGCTTTTGTTATTAATTGCCTTATATAATTGGCTGCTCCCATGTTCGGGGCATAGATATTTACAATTGTTAGATCTTCTTGTTGGATAGACCCTTTAAGTAGGATATAGTGTCCTTCCTCATCTCTTATTACAGTCTTTGTTTTAAAATCTAGTTTGTCTGATATAAGGATTGCCACCCCAGCTTTCTTTTGGTGTCCATTAGCATGGTAAATGGTTTTCCACCCCCTCACTTTCAATCTGGGGGTGTCTTTGGGTCTAAAATGAGTCTCTTGCAGACAGCGTATGGATGGGTCTTGTTTTTTAATCCAATCTGATAGCTTGTATCTTTTGATTGGGACATTGAGCCCATTTACGTTCAGGGTAACTATGGAAAGGTATGAATTTAGTGCCATTTTATTGCCTGTAAGGTGACTGTTACTGTATGTTGTCTGTGTTCCTTTCTGATCTTTGCTGCTTTTAGTCTCTCTCTTTGCTTAGAGGACCCCTTTCAATATTTCTTGGAGGGCTGGTTTCATGTTTGTAAATTCCTTTAGTTTTTGTTTGTTCTGGAAGCTTTTTATCTCTCCTTCTATTTTCAATGACAGCCTAGCTGGATATAGTATTCTTGGCTGCATATTTTTCTCGTGTAGTGCTCTGAAGATATCTTGCCAGTCCTTTCTGGCCTGCCAGGTCTCTGTGGATAGGTCTGTTGCCAATCTAATATTTTTACCATTGTAGGTTACATATCTCTTCTCCCGAGCTGCTTTCAGGATTTTCTCTTTGTCTCTGAGACTCGTAAGTTTTACTATTAGATGTCGGGGTGTTGACCTATTTTTATTGATTTTGAGAGGGGTTCTCTGTGCCTCCTGGATTTTGATGCCTGTTTCCTTCCTCACATTAGGGAAGTTCTCTGCTATTATTTGCTCCAATATACCTTCTGCCCCTCTCTCTCTTTCTTCTTCTTCTGGGATCCCAATTATTCTAATGTTGTTTCGTCTTATCGAATCACTTATCTCTCGAATTCTGCCCTCGTGATCCTGTAGTTGTTTCTCCCTCTTTTTCTCAG
>NW_027397147.1:844500-845396 GCF_003265705.2 Callorhinus ursinus
TAGTGCCCCCATTTTTGATTGCACCTCATTAATAGCCTTTTTGATTTCGACTTGGTTAGATTTTAGTTCTTTTATTTCTCCAGAAAGGGTTTCTCTAATAACTTCCACTCTTTTTTCAAGCCCAGCTAGTATCTTTAAAGTCATGATTCTGAACTCTAGGTCCGACATCGTACTAATGTCCATATTGAGTAGGTCCCTGGCTGACGGTACTACCTCTTGTTCTTTTTGCTGAGGTGATTTCTTTCGCCTTGTCATTTTGTCCAGAGGAGAATAGATGAATGAGAGAACAAAATGCTAACAGGTTTACAACGTCCCCAGCAAATATACTGTATACAAATCAGAAAAGACCTGAAACCAGGGGAAAAGAAAGGGAAAGAAAGAAAAAAGAAAGAGAAAAAAAAAAAGAAAAAAAAAGATAAAAACAAAAACAGAACAATACAAAAAAAGCAGAATGTGATCAAATATGATCAGGCTAGTGCATAGATCAGTGCCACCCACTAGATATTGGGCGTATTTTGGTCTGTTAGAAAAAAGTGCCTCCTAAAATTTTAAAGGAAGAAAGACATATATGTACAAAATAAGGGTTGATACAATGAAGGGATAGAAGATGACTGTAAAGATGAAAATTATAATAGATTTTATAAAAGGACTTGATAAGATAAGAAGTTGTTTGAAAAAAGAAAGAATATTTAAAAAAAAAAAAAAAGAAAAAAGGGAGAGAATGTGATCAGGCAGGAGACTAGAACAGAACCATACACTAGTGATTTAGGGTATATTTTTATCTGTCAGAAGAAACTGTATCTCAAAATTTTAAAGAGAGAACAACTTATATATATATGCCAAAAATAAGGGTAACTACTATGAAGGGATAAAATATGACTCTAAAAATGAAAAAT
>NW_027397147.1:845496-902602 GCF_003265705.2 Callorhinus ursinus
TCTCAGGAGCTTTTGTTCCCTGCAAGCTCTCGGTACAGCCTTGGAGGACCAGGGCAAAAATGGTGGCCTCCCAATCTCCACCCGGAGGAGCTGAGAACTCGGGGCCCCGCTCCTCAGTGCGCCCCCAGAGAAAAGCAGTCACTCCCTTGTCCCCGGTCTCCGGCCGCACTCCGTGCTCGCCCGGCCTGTGACCGAGCGTTTGTATCTCTGGCACCCGACCCCGTGTGGAGTCTCCAAACCCAGCAGATCCCTGCGGTGCGTTCCCGCGCCGCTCCTCCCCAGGAAGGAAGGGGAGTCTCCCCGGCTCTGCCGCTTGTTGGGTCCCTGCTGGAGGAGCAGTGGCCCGACTGGGCCGCGGATCACAGTTTATGGCAACCCCGAGCTGAGAGCCCGCGCCTCGGCTCCGTCTCTGCAGCCGGCTTCCCCGCTCCGATCCCTGGGAGCTCTGGCACACTCAGGCTCCCCCGGTCTTTCTGTGACCCCAAGGGTCCTGAGACCCCACTGTCCCGCGAGGGTTCCACCCCCGCTTAGCCACTGGAGCGACGTCCCTCCGCGGAGCTGACTTCTAAAAGGTCCAATTTTGTGCTCCGCGGCTCTATCACTTGCCAGAAGCGGCCGGCGGAGGCCCCTCCCCCGCCGTCTATCCTCCCGAATATCGCCTCGGATTCACTTCTCCGCACGTCCTACCTTCCAGTAAGTGGTCGCTTCTCTGTTCAGAGAGTTGTTGCTACTCTCCTCTTTGATCTCCTGTTGAGTTTGTAGGTGTTCAGAATGGTTTGATCCCTATTCAGCTGAATTCCTGAGACCAGACGAAATCTAGGTCTCCTACTCCTCTGCCATCTTGCTCCGCCTCTGAAGACCTAATATTATTAAGATGTCTTTGGGGGCACATGGTGGCTCAGTCAGGTAAGTGTCTGACTCTTGATCTCAGCTCAGGTCTTGATCTCAGGGTTGTGAGTTCGAGCCCTGCATTGGGCTCCACACTGGGCATGGAGCCTACTTAAAAAACAAAGATGTCAGTACTACCCATAGTTAACCTACTGATCCATCACAGTCGCTATCAAAATTCCAACAGCTTTTTATGCAGAAAGAGAAAAGCCAGTCTTCAAATTTTCAAATTCATATAGAATTGCAGGAGACCCAACTAGTAAAAACAGTTTTAAAAAAGAGCAAAGTCAGAGGATTCACATTACCCAATTGCAAACTTACTACAATGCTACCATAATCAAAACAGTGTGGCACTGGCATAAGAACAGGAATAGACCAATGATATAAAATTGAGAGTCCAGAAATAAGCCCACATATTTATAGCCAGTCAATTTGTGAAAATGGTGAGAAGTCCATTCATTGGGAAAGAACAATTTCTTTAACAAATGATGCTAGGACAACTGATTTTCCACATACAAAAGACTAAGAGTGGACCTCTACTTCACACTATATACAAAAATCAACTCAAAATGGACTAATGATCTAAACATAGGAGCTAAAAACAAAACTCTCAGAAGTGCACATGTATAAATCTTTGTGGGGGGTGGAGTTAAGATGATGGAGAATTAGGGGCACCCTCAGCTTGTCCCTTGAATACAGCTAGTTAGTTATCAAATCACTCTGAACACCCAGGAAATCAATCGGATATCTGGGAGAACAAAAACTACAAGTCTACAAGTAGAAAAGCCACCACCTTTTGGTAGGAAGGAGGTACAGATACTTGAATTTGGGGAGAGAGAGGTGTGGATACAGTGGTGGGGAAGGAGCCTGCTTACGTAGTGAAATGCAAAATCAGGGGGGATGTGCCTAGCTTAAAGGTGCTCAGGTGGTGAAGCAGGGTGGAATTCCAGGTGTGACACCCTGGTCTGAGGATCCCGTGGGTCACAAGAATGGGTGGCAACTAAGTGCTATACTCTTCCCAGTATAACAGTGAATCTAGGTGCCAGCTTTCTGCTCTGTGTTGCCATAAACTGTGAACCACTGTGCAGTTGTGGTCATGCGACCACTTTCCTGGGACAGGCCAGCAAATGGCAGAAGTGTGGTGAGTTCTCCCTAGGAGGAACATTATGGATCCACGCCACAGGAGTCCCTAAAATTTGGTGTTTGAAACTCAGTCACACACCTGAAATAAAAAAGCTGGGACACAGGCAGGGTGAAGGCAGGGTTCTGACACAAACTAGGGAGATAAGAGTGATTGGTTACTCTTCTCTGAGGGCTCACTGAAGAGTGGAGGGTGCAAACTTCCAACTCTGGGGTAGGGGGGCGCCTCTGCCATATTTATCCCACTCATGAGTGCGGAAAGCCTCCAGGGAGAAAAACAGCACCACCTAGTGGAGTCCAAACCCACTTACACCAACCCCTGCTGCCCTGTGCCCTGGAGGCACATTTCTGCTAGGGTAAGTCCACCTGAGCATCAGTGCAACGGGCCCCTCCCCCAGAAGACCAGCACAAACAATTAGCTCACACAAAGTTCACTGATCAGAGAGGGCTGCAAAGCTTCAGCTCTAGGGGAAAATAGTATCTAGCCTCCTTTGTACTTCTATTCTTTTTTATTATTATTTCATTTATTTTCTCATTTTTTCAAGTTTTTTTCTATTTTTATTTTTATATATGTATTTTTATTTTTTGTTTACTTTCATCATATTTTATTTTACTTTCTTATTTTAGAATCTAGAGTCTTATAACAAGAAGAATGAACACATGCCCAGGATCTAGTTTTTTGTTGTTGTTTGTTTGTTTTCTTTTTCTTCTTTTATTTTCTGGGCAAAATGATGAGACAGAGAAATTCACCCCAAAAGAAAGAACAGGAGGTAGTACTCACAGCCAGGAATTTAATCACTACAGATATAAGTAAGATGTCTGAACTAGAATTTAAAACAAGTATAATATATTAGCTCGGCTTGAAAAAAAAAGCATAGAAGACACTAGGGAATCCCTTACTGCAGAGATAAAAGAACTAAAATCTATTCAGGTCAAAATTAAAAATGCTACAAACAAGATGCAATCCCAAGTGGAGACCATAAAAATGAGGATAGATGAAGTAGAGAAGTGAATCAGTGATATGGAAGATATAATTATAGAAAAAAAATGAAGCTGAAAAGAAGAGGAAAAGAAAGGTAATGGACCACAAAGGTAGACTTAGGGAACTCATTGACTTCTTAAAATATAGTAAGATTCGTATCATAGTAGTCCCAGAGGATGAAGAGAGAGAAAGGGGAACAGAAGGTTTATTTAAACAAGTTATAGCTGAAAACTTTTCTAATCTGGGGAAGGACACAGACATCAAATCCAGGAAGCACAGAGACCTCCCATTCAATTCAACAAAAGCTAACCATCGCCAAAGCATATCATATTCAAATTCACAAAATACACAGACAAGAAAAGGATCCTGAAAGGAGCAAGGGGAAAAAAAGCCCTTAACCAACAAGGGAAGGCATATTAGGTTCACAGCAGATCTGTCCACAGAAACTTGGCAGGCCAGAAAAGAGTAGAAATATTCAACATACTGAATGGGAAAAACCTGCAGCCAGGAATACTTTATCCATCAAGGCTGTCATTCAGAACAGAAGGAGAAAGAGTTTACTAAACAAAAACTAAAGGAGTTCATGACCACTAAACCAACCCTGTAAGAAATTTTAAGGGGGACTCTTTGAGTGAAGGAAAAAAAAAAGAACAAAAGCAACAAAGACTAGAAAGGACTAGAGAACATCACCAGAAACATCAACTCTACAGGTAACACAATGGCACTACGTTCATATCTTTCAATAATCACTCTGAATGTAGATGGACTAAATGATCCAATCAAAAGGCATGGGGTATCAAAATGGATTTAAAAACAAGATACATCTATATGCTGCATACAAGAGACTCATTTTAGACCTAAAGACACCTGCATATTGAAAGTGAGGGGATGGAAAACCATCTATCATACTAATGGATGTCAAAAGAAAGCAAGAATAGCCATACTTATATCAGAAAAACTAGATTTTAAACCAAAGATTGTAAGAAGACATGAAGAAGGGCATTATATCATAATTAAAGGGTCTATTCATCAGGAAGATCTAACAATTGTAAATATTTATGCCCCCAACTTGGGAGCATCCAAATATATGTCTTAATAATAAACATAAAAAACTCATTTATAATACAATAATTGTAGGGGACTTTAACACCCCACTCACAGCAATGGACAGATCATCAAAGCAGAAAATCAACAAGGAAACAATGGCTTTGAATGACACACTGGACCAGATGGACTTAACAGATATACTCAGAACATTTCATCCTAAAGCAGCAGAATACACTTCTTTTCAAGTGCACATGGAACATTCTCCAGAATAGATCACATACTGGGTCACAGTTCAGCCCTCAACTGGTACAAAAAGATGGAGACCACAGCACTATGAAACTGGAAGTCAACAACAGAAAAATTTGGAAAGACCACACATACATGGAGGCTAAAGAACATCCTACTAAAGAAGGAATGGGTTACCCAGGAAATTAAGAATTTCAAAAATACATGGAAGCAAATGAAAATGAAAACACAGCAGTTCAAAACCTTTGGGATGCAGCAAAGGCAGTTCTAAGAAGGAAGTATATTGCAATACAGGTCTACCTCAAGAAGCAAGAAAAGTCTGAAATACACAACCTAACCTTACACCTAAAAGAGCTAGAAAAGGAATAGCAAATAAAGCCTAAAGTCAGCAGAAGAATGAAAATAGTAAAGATTAGAGCAGAAACAAATGATATACAAACAACAACAACCACAAAACAGTGGATTAATGAAACGAATTAGCTTCTGCTTCAAAAGAATTAATAAAATTGATAAACCCCTAGCCAGACTTACCAAGAAGAAAAGAGATGGGGCGCCTGGGTGGCTCAGTCAGTTAAGTGTCTGCCTTCAGCTCAGGTCATGATCCCAGGGTCCTGGGATCAAGTCCCGTGTTGGGCTCTCTGCTCAGCAGGGAGCCTGCTTCTCTCTCTCCCTCTGCCTCCTGCTCTGCCTGCTTGTGCTCTCTCTCTCTCTCTCTCAAATCTTAAAAAAAAAGAGAGAAAGGACCCAAATAGATAAAATCATGAATGAAAGATCACAACCAAAACCAGAGAAATACAAAGAATTATCAGAGACTACTATGAAAAATTATATGCCATCAAACTGGGCAACCTGGAAGAAATAGACAAATTCCTAGAAACCTACAAACAACCAAAACTGAAACAGGAAGAAATAGAAAATTTGAACAGACCCATAACCGGCAAAGAAATTGAATCAGTCATCAGATATCGCCCAAGAAACCAAAGTCCAGGGCCAGATGGGCTCCCAGGGGAATTCTACCAGACATTTAAAGAAGAGTTAATACCTATTTTCCTCAAACTTCCAAAAAATAGAAATGGAAGGAAAATTTGTAAACTCATTCTACAAAGCCACCATTACCTTGATTGCAAAACCAAAGACCACACTAAAAAGGAAAATTACAAGCCAATATCTCTGGTGAACATGGATGCCAAAATTCTCACCAAGATACTAGCCAATAGGATCCAACCGTCCATTAAAAGAATTATTCACCACGATCAAGTGGGATTTATTCCTGGGCTGCAGGGATGGTTCAGTACTTACAAATCAATGAACATGATATACCACATTAAATGAAAGAATAAGAACCATATGATCCTCAGAAGGTGTAGAAAAAGCATTTACCTTTTCAGGTTATCTAGTATCAATATGATTTCTGTTTTCTGACTGTAGCTTGAACAGATACATAGCTGTCTGTTGTGTACAGGTTCCACCTTTTGTGCCATCTCCTTTGAGCAATTAGGTTGATTCCCATATATTTCTACCACAAATAATGTTACAACAAACTTGTGCATGTTTCCTTTATGTTGTTGGAGGTGTATATTCCAAGTCTGTTCCTGAAAGTACGATTGCTGAATCAAACCATAAATGCATGTGTAGTTTTATTAAACATTGCCAGATTCTCCATTATAGTTGTGCCATTTTACATCCCACAACGTATTAAAGTGCCTGTTTGTCTACAGCTTCACTGATGGAGCATGTTGTTAAGCTTTTGATTTTTCCAGTGTGATGCATAAGACATATCTCTGTAATTTTAATTTGTACTTATTTCATTGTATGACATTGAGAAGCTTTTCATATATTTATGGGCCATTTGTGTGTCTTTTTGTGAACTGTCTATATTCTGAAAGGACTTTAGATGTTCTTATGATTGGAGGACTTATTGTTGTACTTTCAGTCACTGTCCTTTCCAAGTGTTCAGAATCACTGTGACATCAGATTAGTCTCATCTTTCAAACTGTGTGTTTTCCCATTTGGACTTAACTTTTCTTTTTTTTTATATGTGCATTTCCGTTTTATATGTTTTAAGCATGATTTCTTTCCTACTGCTACTTCTAGGTAAAATATCATCTGCGTTTTGTTAAGATACAGAGATCTTTGATGTGGCCAGACAGTCTGGGCTGGAAGACATCCTTACTCTTTCCTATTTATCCCTCTGTAGGACCCAGGAACGCAGATTTTAATGATGGAGGAAGTCCTGGTGAGCAAATCGTTACACATCCTTATTTTATTATCTCAGTTGCATATTAACCTATACATATGGTTAGATGTATGTTTTATACATGTATATACTTGTATATATGTTCTTGTAATTTTTTAAATTGAATTTCTATTTTATCAAAACCACTTTCAATACTACACATTAGTTGTGGTTTAGTGTTTTGCTTTCCAAATACAAACACCTTCATTTGTTGGCATCGCTTGCCTATTTGTGTCTATATATAATTTTATTGATTTAATCTAAAAGTTTTAAAATTGTGATGGTAATTTTTAATTCATATTTTTATTTTGAAAATTATCTTACATGAAAAACCCTTAATGTGGGATTTGGATTTACCAACTATCTTGAGATTTTTATCTTTAGCAAATATTTAATAGAAGAAAAAACCCAGGGGCACCTGGGTGGCTCAGTTGGTTAAGCATCTGCCTTCAGCTCGGGTCATGATCCCAGGGTCCTGGGATCAAGCCCCGCGTTGGGCTCCCTGCTCAACAGGGAGCCTGCTTCTCCCTCTCTGCTTGTGCTCTCTTTCACTAGCTCTGTCTTTCTCTCTCAAATAAATAAATAAAATCTTTTTTAAAAATAAAAAAAAAGTAAAAAGCTATGCACATTCTAGCAGAAGGAACAAAAGTTGGAAACAACATAAAAGCAGTAAAAGAATAGATGAACCTATTGGACAGTCATTAAAAATAATCTTTACAAAGTCTACTAAGAAGGAATTTAAGCTTAAGGATTAAGCAGAATCTATACCTACATGTATTTGATTAGTTAGTTGGAGATGGGTGGGGATTATTCCAGGTAGTGGAAGTAAAATCATGAACACATACAGGACAGGATGCCATGTTCAGGGAACTACATGGCCTTTTGTTTGTTTACTTTCTTTATTTATATAGCTAGAATAGAGGGTGCATGTAAGGCTGTTAGAAATGAGGCTAGGAGGCAAAAAGGTCATTAAATACCTGGCGTGTAGGTGAAGGAGTATGAAATTTCTCCTGGAAGTTATGAGAGACAAAGGTCATAGCAATATTTAGCATGAATAGGAAAAATGATTTCATGTGGTAGTGGATACATATCTCCCAAGTGATAACACTCATAGTTTATCTTTGATTTTTGTTGTATACTCTTGCTGAACAAATAAGACCGTAGCTTATGTTTCACAATTTATATAATAATATATATAAGTGATCAAGATATTTCAGAGAATGACTTTTTTCAGATGCTGGGATTTTATTTTGTCATTTCACTTCTCAACTTCAAGTAGCACATTACGTGAGAACAAGCAATATATACCCTTAGATTTCATTAATATCATGCTATTTGGGGGGAAATGTTAGAGAAGGAAGGATGAAGGACTGAATGCTAGGTAAACCATGGAGGACAAATGTACAAAGACTAAGAAGGATTGGCAGGGAAATGAGTAGAAAATTAAGATAATCTATTACATGAATCAAGGGAGGAATGGAAAACTTGCTTAATTTTTCAGTTATAGTACCACAAATGACCTTTGTGATATTTTAAAACTTGAAACAATAATCCCTCCACAGAAAATAGTTTCAAGTAATGTAACACACGTTTTATTTAAATATCTATTTAAAGATTTATATTTATTCAGGAGTTCCACGTATTTTCAGATATGTTGTTGGTGCCAAATTTTGAGAGTATCTTTTTCCAGCTTTTGATTTTATCTATGCTGTCCTTTATTGAAATAGCAGAAATCTTTAATTTGGTGTAATTTAGCATTTTTTGGCCACATGGTCTTCTTCTGGGCTTTTGTTTAAGAAGTCCATCCTACTTCTAAGTTCAAAAATATTCTTCTATTTCCTCTTTATGGTTTTTCCTTCTATGATTTGGTTGTTAATCCATGAGGAAGGAACTCACATTCATATGTAGTTTGGGTTAGGGATTCAGTATTGTTTCTTTACCACAGAGAGGAAAACAGTTTTCCCAAAACTGCTTAAAATAGTATCCTAAAATTCTTTTTTTTCCTATTAGTCTATTTTTTTTAGTTTTTTATTTATTTGAGAGAGATAGACCGCAACAGAGATAGCGAGAGAGAGCACAAGCAGGGAGGAGAAGGAAAAGCAGACTCCCCACCAAGCAGGGAGCCCAATGTAGGGCTTGATTCCAGAACCCTGGGATTGTGACCTGAGCCAAAGGCAGACGCTTAACCAACTAAGCCACCCAGGTGCCCCTAATCTTTCTACTCTTATAGTGGTTTTGTGTACTGCATCTTTTTTTTTAATATTTTATTTATTTATTTATTTGAGAGAGAGAATGAGATAGAGAGAGCACATGAGAGGGGGGAGGATCAGAGGGAGAAGCAGACTCCCTGCTGAGCAGGGAGCCCGATGTGGGACTCGATCGCGGGACTCCAGGATCATGACCTGAGCCGAAGGCAGTCGCTTAACCAACTGAGCCACCCAGGCGCCCTTGTGTACTGCATCTTAATATCAACCGAGACTCCAAGAAAACTCAGATTATGGAACTAGCAGATAAGAACTTGTTGTAAGGTGGCTAGTATAATTATTCTCAGTCACTGAATTAAAATAATTGCACAATGAAAGAAGTGATAAGTCTCATCAGAGAATTAGAAACCATAAAAAAGGAATAAAACACGAAGTCTAGAATTGGAAAATACAAGACAGATTTAATAGTGAAGATAACAGAAGAAAGAATAAATGAACTTGGAACAATAAAATGTATTCAGTTTGAAAAACAAAAAAATTGAGTTTCATTGAAATGTGGAGCAATACCAAAAGTTCTAACATATGTGTAATTAGAGTCCCTGATGGGCAAAAGAGAAGAGAGCAGAAAAAGAATGTGTACAAAAATAGCTTGAAGAGTCTTAAATGTGATTAAAGACAATAACCATTAAGTGGCTGGAGCAGATATACACATATCTGATAAAACAGATTTCAAGACAAAGGATCAATTGGTCAGGAGGATATAACAATTATAAATATGTATGCATCTAATAACAGCTTCAAAATACATGAAGCGAAAAGTGACAGAATTAAAGGGAGAATTGGGCAATACCACAGTTGTCGATGGAGATACTATCCTTCTCTCAGCTGTTGACAGAACATCTAAACAAAAAAAATTGTAGGGGCGCCTGGGTGGCTCAGTCATTAAATGTCTGCCTTTGGCTCAGGTCATGGTCCCAGGGTCCTGGGATCGAGCCCCACATCGGGCTCCCTGCTCGGCGGAAAGTCTGCTTCTCCCTCTCCCACTCCCTCTGCTTGTGTTCTGTCTCTTTCTGTCTCTCTGTCAAATAAATAAATAAATAAATCTTTTTTTTTAAAAAAGAAAATTGTAAAGAGGTAGATGATATGAAGAACTTCTTCAGTTTCCCTGAATTGATTGACATTCGCAGAGCAATTACTCAACAGTAGGAGAATACACATTTTTTTAAGTGCACATGGCATTTTCACCAGGATAACTCTTATGTTGAGTTGTAAAATAAATCTCGTTGAAATTAAAAAGACTGAAATCATATAGAGTGTGTTCTCTGATGACAGTGGAATTAGGGGCCAATAACAATGAGGTAATTGGAAACATTAGATAAGTAGAAAAATATTTGGACATTAAACAACCATTTCTGAATAATCCATGAGTCAAGTCACAAATCAGAAAATATTTTAAATTAAATAATAAGAAAACCTGACATGTTAAGATTTGGGAGCAAAACCGGAGGAATATAGCTAAAGCCATGCTTAGAAAGAAGCTTGTACTTTTAAGTGTTCATATTAGAAAAATGGAGAAGTACAAAATTAATGATCAGCGTTCCAATTTTGAAAAATCAATAAAAACAGATTAAACCCTAAGTTTCCTTTTAGTTGTATGGTTGACTTGGTTTCAGTGGAACAATTTTTCTTGAAGGCCATTCCGCATTACTCTGTAGAATTTATCTGTGATTCTGAGCCTCATTTCTGTATTTACATTTCCAAGTCTTCATCTAATATTTAATTAAATCTGCATTCTTTTGTAAATATAGGTTACATTAGCAAGCCTACCACTGTCATTAAGTATATTTAATTTTGGGAAGATGTGAATTAGATTCAGCTGAAGAAGGACCCCTTACTTCTATGTCAAAACTATGATATGTTCTCAGGGTAATTATGAGCATTTAGCCTTGATACAGCTGTAAATTTGGGTTCTGTAGGTGACATGACTTACTTGAATTGCCATGTTATTTATGTGTCTGAGCAGTTCCTTAGTCTGTTTTATTTGACAGTGTTTGTTTTATCATGCAGGGTACATCAGAGAAGGGTTCCTGGCTGTACAGCATGCCTTAGATAAGGCCATCATGCTATATCATGAGAACAGTGCTAGGCAGAAACTGTTCGATGGTATCAGTATCTTTACACAGAGATTTCCATACCCAGCTTATTCTCATGATGGATTAATTTGGATCACTAGTTCCTTCCTCCCTTTGATGTTCATACTCATGTTCTCTCCAACTGTACTTTCCATCATGCGATCCATTGTCTGGGAAAGGGAAAAAAGATTGAAGGTAATCCCAATTTCTTTGTTTGTTTCAAATTTTTATTTAAATTCCAGTTAGTTAACATATAATGTAATATTAGCTTCAGGAGTAGAATTTAGAGATTCATCAATTATGTACAACACCTGGCGCTCATCACAAGTGCCTTCTTTAATCCCCATCACACATTTAACCCTTCCCCCCACCCACCTCCCCTCCAGCAGCCCTCAGTTTATCCTCTATAGTTAAGAGTCTGTTTTATGGTTTGCCTCTCTTTTTTCACCTCTATGTTCATCTGTTTCTGTAAAAATGTTTTTAGGTCTCTAGGGCTCTTTTGTATGGAGAGTTGGATTGTTTTTACATATTTATCATTGGTGGGTAGTTGTTACATCACAGTAGCAGGAAATATAAAACAAGAAAAGTGAATACTGATGCCACTTATGGGTTTTTCAAGCTGGCACAATTGCAGAGAGAAACTTGTCTCTTGGGAGCAACAGGAAGAGAAAACCTGAAGGCATGCAGGGAGACAAAAAGGATCACTGCAGGAATTTAAAATCTCTAATAACTAAAGTAACAGTGAACAGCTCCTGGCTAAATTAACATAAAACCCCACATCTTAGGCCTTCACCTTGATATCTATTACCCTAGATAATATGGCTGGTTCTCAACAAAAAAATCATTAGGCACAGCAAAAATTAAGAAAAAAAATATAGTCCAAAGAGGCAAATCAGTCATCAGAACCAGACACAGAGAAAACACAGATGTTGGAAATATCAGACAAGGAATTTTAAATTACTATAATAATTTAAAGGCTCTAAGGGAAAGGTAGATATGTCCAGGATCCTCAAGAAGGCCTTCTAATTTCTGAAATTTTCTAGAAGGACTAGTGGGACTCGGCATATAGTTAATGCTAACAGCCAGGAATTATTATAGTGGTGTAGTAAGTAAACATAGCTGGCTCAGAAGAGGATATGACACAGGCAAAGCTTGGAGGAATTCACCTGCAGGGTTCTTCAGTTAACCCCACAAGAGGTCACACAGAGCACACTCTTGCTTAGCAATGAAAATCCAGCAGTATGTTTTTGATGTTTGTGTCCAGGGAAGTCCACTAGAGATTTAGCATCCAAGGTTTGATGGGGGCTGGTCATATAGACACCCTTGCCTAGCATGTACCAAAATTCCACAGTCCTAGAAAGCAGGTATTCAGCATAAACCATAGTGTTTGTACCAATAGTTTTGGCACAGTCACCTACCCTTATCATTTAGGGTAAGTTTTGTATCAATGTAGGGAACAGTTTACCAGCCAAGTTCCCATATACCAGCCAAGTGCCAACTTATAGATATGCCTTTTTTGATTAATTTATTTTTTATTTAAATTCAATTAATTAACATACAGGGTATTATTTTTTTAAAGATTTTATTTATTTATTTGACAGAGAGATAACGAGAGCAGGAACACAAGCAGGGGGAGTGGGAGGGGGAGAAGCAGGCTTCCCGCCTAGCAGGGAGCCTGATGTGGGGCTCGATCCCAGGACCCTGGGATCATGACCAGAGCCGAAGGCAGACACTTAACGACTGAGCCACCCAGGCGCCCCCATGTAGTGTATTATTAGTTTCAGAGGTAGAGTTTAGTGATTCATCAGTTGCATATAACACCCAGTGCTCGTTACATGCCTTTCTAAGAATAGTAGTCTCGGGCCTCCTTTGTTAACTCTTTTCTGCCCAGTAGGTAACATGCAAGATCAGATAGGTAATGTTATCAGACAGAATAAGACTATAAGGAGTCAAATAGAATTTCTAGACATAAAAAACATGCTAACAAAAATGAAGAATGCTTTTGATGGACTCATCACTAGACTTGAGGAAAGAATCATAGACTTGCACAGTTGAAAGTATACAAACTGAAATGCAAAGACAATACAAAATGTAAAATCCCAGAATAAAGCATTCAAAAAGTGTAGGACAATATAAATGATATAACATATACATAATTCAAATCCCAAAAAAGGAGATAACAGAATAGAGCCAAAGAAACAATGGCAGAGAATTTTCCAAAATTAAGATAGACATCAAATCACAGGTCTAATAAGCTCAGAGAACACAAAGCTGGAAAAATACCATGCACACACAAACACACACACAGAGTACATTCAAACTGTTGAAAATTAAAGACCAAAAAGAAAATCTTGAAAGCAATCAGAGTGGGGATGAAGACACATTGCCTGCAAGGAACAAGCTCTAACATACAACTGGATTTAAAAAAAAAAAAAAAAAGATGCATTTCTCTTATACTCCAGGAAGTAGAGTATAATAGAAAAGAGAGCTTAATATTTCAAAGTTTAATTTTAGATTTTTCCCTTTCTGTCCATTACTAAGTGTAGTAATGAAGAAAGATCTCTGAACTCAGGAGACGTATATTTTAATGCCAGCACTGCCCTGACTGCATAATTTTGAACAGCACGCTTTCTGAGGCTTGATTTTTCTTATTCATAACATGGAGATGATATTAACCATTTACATAGTTTTTTGTGGAAATTTAAATAGAAAAATGTATGTAAATGGTATGAATTGCTGATACATGTAATATTTGACTTGTGTTGACTTTCCTACAGGAGTACCAGCTTATAATTGGACTTAAAAACTGGATCATCTGGGCTGCCTATTTCTTCACATTCTTCTTTTTTTATATCATTATTATCTCTATGATATGTGTTTTATTCTCTGCCAAGGCAAGTGTCTAATTTCATGCTATCCAGTAGAAATACCATGAGTAACATATGTAATACTGGTTTTTTAGTAGCCAGTAGAAATTTTTAAAACCATAAAGAACAGGTGAAATTATGTTAATGATATTTTAAATTTAACCTAATATGTACAAAATATTATTTGAATATGCAACCAATTTAAAATTTAAGAGTTTTTTTTACATTCTTTTTTTTACATTTTATTTATTTGAGAGAGCGAGAGAAAGAGAACATGAGCGTGGGGCAGGGCAGAGGGAGACTCACCACTGAGCAGGGAGGCTGACGCGGGGCTGTATCCCAAGACCCCGGGATCATGACCTGAGCTGAAGGCAGATTCTTTTTTTTTTTTTAAGGTTTTATTTATTTGGCAGAGAGAGATAGCAAGAGCAGGAACACAAGCAGGGGGAGTGGGAGAGGGAGAAGCAGGCTTCCCGCTGAGCAGGGAGCCCGATGTGGGGCTCGATCCCAGGACCCCAGGATCATGACCTGAGCCGAAGGCAGACACTTAAAGACTGAGCCACCCAGGCGCCCCTAAATTTTTTTGTACCGTCTTCCTACTCCTGTGTGTGTTTTTTATTTACAGCACATCTGAATTCATATGCTATATTTTCATCGAAAATATTTGATCTATATTAGACACTGCCTTCATTTTTCAATTTAAATAAAGATAACTAAAATTAAATGAAAATAAAAATCTATTTCCTCAGTCACACTAGCTACATTTTAAGTGCTCATTAGCTACATGTGTTTAATGGCTTCTGTGTTAGACATCTTAGTTCTAGTTGATTACAACCTGCCCTAGCTATCCTTTGGGAGGCAGAAGGTAATTATAGTGTGAACAGGTTGGTCTCAGGTGCCAGGAGGATGAAATATAGATTTTATTTATTTCTGCTGTGGAAACCCAGAGGCTGCTGTATCTCTGAGAAAAACATAAACCCTTCTGTAAGAAATAAGTTACTTAACTTTCATCTCATTGAGTTTCAGTCACTGAGCAGTGATCTACCTCATTAGCACTATCATTTTCTCCCTCTTGTGTTTATGCGACAGTATTTATGGTGTACCTTACATGACGTCATAATTGTTTTTTTTTTAATTTTTTATTGTTATGTTAATCACCATATATTACATCATTAGTTTTTGATGCAGTGTTCCATGATTCATTGTTTGTTCATAACACCCAGTGCACCATGCAAAACGTGCCCTCCTCAATACCCATCACCAGGCTAACCCATCCCCCCACCCCCCTACCCTCTAGAACCCTCAGTTTGTTTTTCAGAGTCCATCATCTCTCATGGTTCGTCTCCCCCTCTGACATACTCCCCTTTTCTTCCTCTCCTGTTATCTTCTTCTTTTCCTTTTTTCTTAAAATATGTTGCGTTATTTGTTTCAGAAGTACAGATCTGTGATTCAACAGTCTTGCACAATTCACAGCGCTCACCGTAGCACATACCCTCCCCAATGTCTATCACCCAGCCATCCCATCCCTCCCACCCCCAACCACTCCAGTAACACTCAGTTTGTTTCCTGAGATTAAGAATTCCTCATATCAGTGAGGTCATGTGATACATGTCTTTCTCTGATTGACTTATTTCACTCAGCATAACACCCTCCAGTTCCATCCACGTCGTTGCAAATGGCAAGATCTCATTCCTTTTGATGGCTGCATAATATTCCATTGTGTATATATACCACCTCTTCTTTATCCATTCATCTGTCGATGGGCATCTTGGCTCTTTCCACAGTTTGGCTATTGTGGACATTGCTGCTATAAACATTGGGGTACATGTACCCCTTCGGGTCCCTACATTTGTGTCTTTGTGGTAAATACCCAGTAGTGCAATTGCTGGATCGAACGGTAGCTCTAATTTCAACTGTTTGAGGAACCTCCATACTGTTTTCCAGAGGGGTTGCACCAGCTTGCATTCCCACCAACAGTGTAGGAGGGTTCCCCTTTCTCCACATCCCCGCCAACATCTGTCGTTCCCTGACTTGTTAATTTTAGCCATTCTGACGGGTGTGAGGTGGTATCTCATTGAGGTTTTGATTTGGATTTCCCTGATGCCGAGTGATGTTGAGCACTTTTTCATGTGCCTGTTGGCCATTTGGATGTCTTCTTTGGAGAAATGTCTGTTCATGTCTTCTGCCCATTTCTTGATTGGATTATTTGTTCTTTGGGTGTTGAGTTTGATAAGTTCTTTATAGATTTTGGATACTAGCCCTTTATCTGATATGTCGTTTGCAAATATTTTCTCCCATTCTGTCGGTTGTCTTTTGGTTTTGTGGACTGTTTCTTTTGCTGTGCAAAAGCTTTTTATCTTGATGAAATCCCAATAGTTCATTTTTGCCCTGGCTTCCCGTGCCTTTGGCGATGTTTCTAGCATAATTGTTTTTTTGTAGATTTTTAGTGAGCCAATCTTCCGCTTCAGTGACGGTAGTTTCATCTTCGTCTTTCTTATGTGTTATGCCATTGCTTCAATATTCTTTGCCTTTATGGTTAGCACATTCTTCAATAAAGGTAAGCCTAAGACTCATTCTATAACAGATTTTGGGGGTATTTGTATTAAATTCCACTATAATGTACAGTGTTATATTGGTTTCAGATATACAATATAGTAATTCAATAATTATGTACATTACTCAGTGCGTATCATGATAAGTGTGCTCTTAATCCCCTTCACCTGTTTCACCTATCCCTTCAAAAGTTAAAAATAAAACTACCCTATGATTCAGTAATCACACTACTGGGTATCTATCCTAAAATACAAAAACACTGATTCAAATGGATACACGCACCCCTATGTTTAGCAGCATTATTTACAATAGCCAAGATGTGGAAGCAGCCCAGGTGTCCATCAGTTGATGAACGAATAAAGAAGATGTGGTATATATATATACAGTGGAATATTAGCCATAAAAAATGAAGTCTTGCCATTTGCAATAACATGGATGGAGCTAGAGAGTATAATGCTAAGCAAAGTGAGTCAGAGAAAGACACATGCCATATAATTTCACTCATATGTGAATTTAAGAAACAAAACAAATGAGCAAAGGGAAAAAAGAGAAAGATAAACCAAGAAACAGACTCTTGATTATGAAGAACAGACTGATGGTTACCAAAGGGGATGTGAATAGGGGGATAGGAGAAATAGGAGATTGGGATTAAGGAATACATATATCGTGATGGGAAAAAAACAAAATAAAAAAAAATTAAAAAGATAAAAATATAAAAAATAAGTGAAATATCTGCACTGCCATATTCATTATAGCATTATTCACAATAGCCAAACCATGAAAGCAACCTAAATGTCCTTCAGTGGGTGAATGGCTAAAGAAAATGTGGTATATACATTCAAAAGGATATTTTTCTGCCTTATAAATGAAGGAAATTTTTCCATTTGTAAAAACAGAGACCCTAGAGGACATTATGTTGTGAAACAAGCAAGACAGAAAAACAAATACTACATGATGCCATTTATATAAGGAATCTAAAGTAGTCATACTTTATAGATGGTATAGAATAGTGGTTGCCAGGGAATTGGGGGAAAGGGAAGCAGGGAGGTATTAGTCAAAGGGTACAGAGTTTCATTATGCAAGATGAAGAAGTATCTTAGAGATCTACTATACAACATAGTGCCTATAGTTAACAGTACTATACTGTACACTTAAAAAACTTGCCAAGAGGTACATTTTATGTTAAGTATTCATATCACCAAAAAAGTAATAATAAGTAAAGAGGGCAGAGGGGGGAAAAAAGAGGGCAGAGGGAAACTTTGGGAGGTGATAGATATGTTTATAGCATAGATTGAGGTATTCACAAGTATTCAGAGGTATACACCTACCTCAAGACTCATCAAGTATGTACAGCTCTTTGTATGTCAGTTATACCTCAATAAAGTGATTTAAAGAAAGAAAAAGACAGTTTATATCATTGTAATTTGAGTGTTTTTTATGTTTGCCTTATTAACTTTATTTTTTTGTTTCAAGTTTTTAAATTCTAGTTAGTTAACATATAGTGTAATATTGGTTTCAGAAGTAGAATTTGGTGATTCATCACTTACGTGTAACAGCCCCTGCTCATCACAGCAAGTGCCCTTCTTAATACCGATCACCCATTTAGCCCATCCACAACCCACCTCCCTCCATCAACCCTCAGTTTGTTCTCTATAGTTGAGTCTCTTATGATGGTTTACCTCCCTCTCTTTTTCTTTCCCCCTTCCCCTGTGTTCATGTTTTGTTTCTTAAGTCCACATATGAGTGAAGTCATATGGTATTGGCTTTCTCTGACTTGTTTCATTTAGTAGTTCCATCCACATCATTGCATAGGGCAAGATTTCATTCTTTTTTTTTCTAAAGATTTTATCTATTTGACGGAGAGAGACACAGTGAGAGAGGAAACATAAGCAGGGGGAGTGGGAGAGGGAGAAGCAGGCCCCCCACCGAGCAGGGAGGCCAACATGGAGCTCGATCCCAGGACCCCAGGATCATGACCTGAGCCGAAGGCAGACACTCAACGACTGAGCCACGCAGGCGCCCCAAGATTTCATTCTTTTTGATTGCTAAGTAATATGCCACTGTTTGTGTGTTTGTGTGTGTGTGTGTGTGTACACACCACATCTTCTTTATCCATTCATCAGTCAGTAGATATTTGGGCTCTTTCCATAGTTTGCCTATTGTTGATAATGCTGCTATGAACAGTTCATGTATTTCTCTGAATCTGTATTTTTGTATCCTTTGGTTAAATACCTAATAGTACAATTGCTGGGTTGTAGGATAGTTCTATTTTTAACTTTTTGAGGAACCTCCATACTGTTGTCTGGAGAGACTGCACCAGTTTTCATTCCCACAGACAGTGTGAGAGGGTTTCCCTTTCTCCATATCCTTGCCAACATCTGTTGTTGTTTGCTGTGCCATTAATTTTAGCCATTCTGACAGGTGTGAGGTGGTTTCTCATCATGGTTTTGATTTGTATTTCCCTGATGCTGAGTGATGTTGAGCATCTTTTCATGTGTCTGTTAGCCATCTGGATATCTTCTTTGTAAAAATGTCTATTCATGTCTTCTGCCCATTTCTTAACTGGATTATTTGTTTTTTGGATGTTGAATTTGGTAAGTTCTTTATAGATTTTAGATACTAATCCTTTATCAGATATGTTGTTTACAAATATCTTCTCCCATTCCATAGGTTGCCTTTTAGTTTTGTTTCCTTCAACATGCAGAAGCCTTTTATCTTGATGAAGTCCTAATAGTTCATTTTTGCTTTTGTTTCCCTTGTCTCCGGCGAATTGTCTAGCAAGAAGTTGCTGTGGCCCAGGTCAGAGAGGTTACTGCCTGCGTTCTCCTCTAGGATTTCAATGTTTTCCTGTCTCACATTGAGGTCTTTCATCCATTTTGAATTTATTTTTGTATATGGTTTGAGAAAGTGGTCCAGTTTCATTCTTCTGCATGTGGCTGTCCAGTTTTCCCAACACCATTTGTTGAAGAGAGTGTCTTTTTTCCATTGGATAGTCTTTCCTGCTTTGTCGTAGATTAGTTGACCATGATTTGAGTGTTTTTACTTTCTTCATCAATGCTGATTTTATGTCATCTCAGTGATAATCTTAACAAGAATTCTTTTTCTAGCCTATAGAATCCCATGCCTATGGACCTAACCACATCCAACTCTCAGTAGTTAGCAATTTATTCAACTGTTCTTTATTTTGGGCATCATGATTTAGATTGGAAGCATATGTTTAAAACCTCATAAAGAGTTTTTATTCTACCCAATGCTTCAAACTCTAGAAACCCTAATAATTATTAATAATTTTAATAATGATGGTGTGCATTTATAATTTCTCAAGCCAAGTGCTCATGAATAAATCTTTGTTTAAATGATTGTAAATATCCTATACATTAACTGTTAATTAATTCATTTATTTAACACATATTCAGGGAGCACATACTGTGTGCCAGACATTGGTGATACAACGATGAAAAAGAAAGACACATACTCTTCCCTCATAGAGCTTACATTCTATACCCTATACTGTAGTAGAAAAAGTTTTTCATTATTTTGCATATTGCTTTAGAGTGAGTGACCTTATAATTTCCTTATTTTCAGCCCGTTTAGCTGCTTCTGCTGGAAGTCTCCTATATTTTGCCAGTTTCTTTCCATTTAATACCATTACTCAATTCTACGGGCAGATGACCCTCACCAAGAAGGTGGCTGCCTGTCTCAGCTCAAATGTTGCATTGGCACTGGGAATTAGACGTCTGCTCAAGTTGGAATTAAGACGTAAGTGTTTGCCCTGCAAATTTTGCCTTTGCTGTTTGATTCCTTGAAAGGTGGAATTGAGACAGCGTGGGTGGAACAGTGGGTAAGGAAGTAAGAAAATCTCATACAAATTATTTATCCCTAGATTTGTTTATTTATTGTAAAGGCAGTTATGTGAACTAAAAAAATCTGAGTTGTGAAAAATTAAAAGTTCCCCGTTGCTTCACAATAAGCTTACAGTTATACTCTCAAATAAAGTAGTTTTAAACCTATTCTACTACTTGCATTATTTACTTAATAATTTGTTAGACCTCTTCTCACATAGAGAAATGCTAATTATTTACACAGTTGTTTAATATTCCATTTTGAAGAGGTACTATAATTCATTAGTTCTCTAGCAATGTATATTTAAGTGGTTTCCAATTTTTTGCTATCACCATAATAGTACACATATATTTGCTCAAACAGTATGCATACTAATGTAAATGATTTTTTCAATATAAAAATACTATCTTAAAAGATATTCATAGCTTAGTTTTGATTGCTATTGCTATTGTGATAACTCAGTAAGCACAGAGTAGATACTTCTGTTGGTTTTGAGCTAAGAACCTAATTTTATTTATTTTCCATATGAAAATCAAGCTATCACTATCATTTATTGGATAGTTTCTTGATCTCTACTGATTTCAAATTCTACCTTTGTTTTATGTCAAGTTTCCATATATGCATTCATCTGTTTTTGGTGATTTTTTCCATTCTTTTGATCTCTTTTATTCTATTTTTGTTTCAGTACTACAATGATTTTGCTCATAGCTTTATAACAAGTCTTAATATGTTACTCTTATCCCCAGAACTTGTTCTTTATTCTTGTCACTTTGCTTTCCACTAGAACTTTAGGATCACTTTATCAAAATCTGTGAAAAATCTTACAGGATTTAGTGGGACTTTCATTACATTTATTCATTAATGAAGATGATTAAGGTGAACAAAAACCTACTCCTAATGAATAGCCAGTCAGAAGAATATACATATGATTTCTGTATGAATACTTACATTGTTCTTTCTTTATACATGAAACATTAAAATTCACTGGAATTTATCTAGATGTGGGATTTTCATTGGCTTAGTCTGCAACAGGATGTATAATTTTTGGTTTCCTAATTGAATTATTTTTATTGGGTTAGTTTATTTTATTTAGTTATTGTTTTCCATATTATTTTCTCTTTCATGAACTCCTGTTGTGTTCTGGGTGGGAGGATTTCTCAAGATACAGCAGATTTCCTAAAATTTGCATTCTACCTTTATTGTTGTTGTTTTTGTTTCTAATTTGCTGTTCACTGCCTCTCAAAATGGCTTTCATTTTGATAATTTTTAATTCTAAAGACTTTTTCTTAAACTATCACTTTTTTATAGCTTTTTCAAAGTCACAGTGTTGATAAATATTCTCATGGTGCTCATCTATAGGAAAGGGAGGCTGAAGCTGAAGAAAGGGCAAGTTTCATTACCCATATTCACAAAATGTCTTCTTTGAATTATGAGTTCACTGCAAGCCCCCATGCTTTTTCAGTTGTGTTACACTCTGTCCAGAAATAGAAGAAATAGAACAAAGGATAACTTTTCATGGATGACTTTCTTTTTCCTTTCTATCAGTACTTTAGTTAATTTATTTATTTATTTATTTATTTATTTATTTATTTATTTATTTATTTATTTGAGAGAGAGAGTGTCTGTGTGTGTGTGTGTGCATGCATGTGTGTGAGCAGGGGAAGAAGAGCAGAGGGAGAGGGAGAGAGAGAATCTCAAGCAGGCTCCACACCCAGCACGGAGGCCAATGCGGGGCTCGATCTCATGACCCTGAGACCTGAGCCAAAATCAAGAGTTTGACACTTAACCAACTGAGCTACTCAGGTGCCCCAGAACTACATTTAAGCAAGACCTCTTTTTCTTCTGCTCTATAGTCAGCATCCATCTCTAGTGCTGTTGAATATTTTTCCAGATTTCTGTACCGTGATGATAGTTTAAATGTGAATTTAGTATGAAGGGAGAGAAAAATGGATCTACTAAGCTTGCTTTTTTCTTGCCTTTTTTGTTATTTTTCATTCATTGACCTTGTCTCAGTCATTCCTATTTATTTTTGTAGATTCTGAAGGGAGGTCAGATACATATTCCATCATTTTCTTAGATGACTTAAATAATAAGGGTATTAACATATAGATAATTCACAGCGACAGGATTTAGAGTATCAAATCTTTTTTCCTTGCTGTTTCACAGAGCTGTCATCTAAGGTATCTTCTTTTTATTTCAGAAATTGGTATTAAATGGGATAACATTTGAACACCAGTCAACCTTGAGGATAATCTCATGTTTGGCTATATTCTGTTAATGCTTTTACTTGATGCTTTCTTGTATGGCCTTGTGACCTGGTATATAGAAACTGTCTTTCCAGGGCGGTATGGCGTGCCCCAACCATGGTACTTTTTTCTTATGGTGAGTACTAATGCTGCTGTTATTGCAAAAAGCCATAGTCCTTATGAGCCTATTTCATATAATATTTATATTCAAATCAAAAGGTCAGATGCAGAATCATTTTCCTGTGCATACCAGCCATATGAAAATACTAGCCATTTCTTGATCTCTTAAAGCCTTCCATATACACAAATGCACAATATCTGTGGATAAGACACTGAAACCCCATACATTTAAAAACTGTGAGTAATAGAACTCTTCTTCAGCCACATGGTACATAGTGGATTAGATTAGAGGATAAACTTGAAAGTCTGCAGAAGTTGTTCCCAGCTCAATAATATGTGATGATTTCTTAGATCCTAGTGAGTAGAGGATTGGGTATTTCCCATATCTCTGTTCTCACCACCTGTTTACTTTCAAGGACTAGACCAGTTTACTTAGAGTGGAAGAGCTTCTGCTATATCGTACAAAGAAAGTATTCTGAGTGTGATAAAATGCATTGGCTGTGACTTCATTGTTGAGTAATTCCGTTTTGTCCCTACTTCCTGAACACTAACATTTCAAAATGATTTTTGCTTCTAAATCCTAGAGATATAAATGATACATAATTTTGCTGCAAAGTTCAATCCCTTAAAGTATGCAATAGCCACAGAGTAAACCAAGCCAAAGTGTTTTCAGGTTCTTATAGTACTTCATTTCTATTTTCAGATTAAAATTTTTAATTCCAATGAAATTCATGTTAAAATTAACCATTTGAAGTGGGGGAAAAAAGTGGAATTTAGTACATTTACAATGTACTTGCACATATCTAGTTCCAAAATATTTATTACCCAAAAATAAAACCTTATACCCATTAAGAAGTCACATCCCATTTTTCCCTATCCCAAGCCCCTAGCAACCACTAATCAGCTTTCTTTTTTTATGGACTTACTATTCTGGATGTTTCATATAAATAGAATCATAAAATATGTGACTATATGGCTTCTTTCACTTAACATAATGTTTTTAAAGTTTATCCATTAATATGTATCAGCACTTCATTCTTTTGATTACTGAATAATATTCCATTGTATGTATATAGGACAATTCTTTATCAACCTGTAGTTAGAAATGTGGGACATCTTTGGGCTGTTTGAATAGTGTTCCTATGAATATTTGTTTATAAGTATTTGCTTCAGTACCTGTTTCAATTCGTTTGGGAATATACCTAGGAGTAGAATTGCTAGTACTTAGGATAGTTCTGTTTCATGTTTTCAGGAACCACTCTACTGTTTTCTGCAGTGACTGCACCATTTGTACATCCCCACAAGCAATGTACCAGGGTTCCAGTTTCTCCACAGCCTCGAAACCCTTGTTATTCTTTTCCCTTTATTATAGCCATCCTCATGGGTATAAAGTGGTCTCATGGTTTTGATATGCATTTCCCTAATGACTAATCATGTTGAGATATTTTCATGAGCTTGTTTGTTGGCCATTGTACAAGAATGTCTATTCAAGCTCTGTGACTTTTTTTTAATATATATATTCTGGACAGTAGAGCCTTATCAGATACATGATTTACAAATATTTTATCCCATTCTCTGGGCTATCTTTTCATCCTCTTCATAGTACTCTTTCATGCACAATAATTTTTAACTTTGATTAAAACCAATTAAAAAAATTTTTGTTGGTTGTGAATTTTATGTCATATCTAAGAAGTTATTGTCAAATCCAAAGTCATCAAAATTTACCCCTGTGTTTTCTTCTAAGAATTTGATGATTTTAAAAAAAGAATTTGATGGTTTTATCTGTTAAATTTAGATCACTGATCAATTTTGAGTTGATTTTTATATAGGTTTTATAGTAATAGTATAGTATAGTATATAGTCTATATACTATATAGTATAGTATATAGGTTTATATAGTTGATTTTATATGAGGTAGGGATTCAACTTCACTCTTTTGGATGTGGATATCTTTTGTCCCAATACCATTCTTTGAAAAGACTATTCTTTCCCCATCGAATGGTCTTAGCACCCTTGTTGAAAATCAGTTGGACATAAACATATGGTTTCATCTTTGGATCCTCAGTTTTACTCCATTGGCCTATATGTCTATTCTTATGCCAATACCACACTGTTTGATTGCTATAGTTTTATAGTAAGTTTTGAAATCTGAAAGTGTGAGTCATCCAGCTTTTTCTCTTCTTTTTCAAGATTTTTTTGGCTAGTAGGGGGTACTGGAAGTTCCATAAGAACTTGAGAATCAGCTTTTCTATATCTGTAAAAGTAACCATTAGAATATTTACAGGAATTACAATGAATCTGTTGATTGCTTTAAGTAATATTGCTGTATTAAAAATATTGTCTTTCACAGGGTTTGGAATTTATTTGGAAGGGTCAGAGAGAGGGAAAATGAGGCAGGAAAGGAAAGCAGCCAGAAAAGAGCATGTCAGCACTGTGGGCCCCTGGAGCCCAGTGATGCAGGGAACTCTGGGAATCAAAGCAGAGCACACAGTGATGATCTCAGAATCATCCCCCCCCCAAAAAAATGTCTTTCAGTCCATGAACTTTATTTTTCTTTTTTAACTTTCTATTTATATAGTCTAAATTCTTTCATTGAGGTTTTATAGTTTCAGCGTGTGAGTCATTCACCTCTCTGGTTAACTTTGTTCCTAAGTACTTTACTCTTTTGGATGCTATTGTAAATAGAATTGTTAGAATTGAATTTTCTTTTTGTATTGTTCATAGCTGGTATATACAAACACAACTGATGTATACATGTTGATCTTGTACCCTGCATCTTTGCTGAATTTGTTTATTAGCTCTAGTAGTATATGTAGGGGAGGGTTCTCTAGGCACTTCAATATGTAGAATCATGTTATCTTCAAATATAGTTTTACTTCTTTCTTTCCAGTTTGGATATCTTTTATTTCTGGGAATAGCAAGGATGAAGGCAGGTATCCTTGTCTTATTCCTGATTAGAGGAAAAGCTTAAGTCTTTCACTATTGAGTATGATGTTAGCTGTGGGTTTTTTCATAAATTCCCTAATGAATTTCGGGGTGCCTAGGTGGCTCAGTCATTAAGCGTCTGCCTTTGGCTCAGGTCATGATCCCGGGGTCCTGGAATCGAGCCCTGCATCGAGCTCCCTGCTCGGCGGGAAGCCTGCTTCTCCCTCTCCCACTCCCCCTGCTTGTGTTCCCTCTCTCGCTGTGTCTCTCTCTGTCAAATAAATAAATAAAATCTTTTTTAAAAATTCCCTAATGAATTTCAAGAAACTGTTCCTAGTTTTCCAAGTGTTTTTATCATGAAACACCTTGTCAGAGGCTTTATTTGCGTCAGTTGAAATGATCATGTCCCATTTGTTCTATTAATGTAATATATTTCATTGATTGGTTTTTGTAGGTTAAACCACCCTGCATTCCGAGGATAAATCCCACTTTGCCATGATGAATATTCCTTTTGATATGCTATTAGATTTAGTTTACAAGTATTTTTTGAAGATTTTTAAATATATATTAGTAAAGGATATTGGTCTGTAGTTTATTTTCCTTGTGATGTCTTTGACTTTGGCATTTGCCTTTCAAATAATGCTGAGCTCATAGAATGAGTTAGGAAGTGATCCTTTCTCTTAGACTTTTTGGAAGGCTTGGAGAACAATTTTTGTTAATTCTTGTTTAAATGTTTGGTACCAGTGAAGATACCTCATCCTGCACTTTTCTTTGTAGGCAGGTTTTGATTACTAAGTCAGTCACTTTATTCATTTTAGATCTGTTCAGATGGAATGCTTCATTTCTGAAAGCTCATCTTGGTAATTACATTTTGGCTTTCTTTGTAGTACTCATAATGGTTTGGTGAACCAAAAATTAGGGAAAAAGAAGAAATGAAAAGCTGTGGGGAAACTCTAAACAAGTATTTTGAGGCTGAACCTACTAGTTTGGTGGCAGATATCCAGATCAAACATTTGCACAAGGTATTTGTTTCAAAGGTCTCTTTTTCCTGCAAAGACTGAAAGCCATATACTGTGCCCTGGGTTTGTAACTGGCCATTTTTTTTAAAGATTTTATTTATTTATTTATTTGAGAGAGTGAGAATGAGAGATGGAGAGAGAGAGCACATGAAAGGGGGGAGGGTCAGAGGGAGAAGCAGACTCCCTCCTGAGCAGGGAGCCTGATGCGGGACTCGATCCCGGGACTCCAGGATCATGACCCGAGCCAAAGGCAGTCGCTTAACCAACTGAGCCACCCAGGCGCCCCATGTAACTGGCCATTTTTTAGAAAACAAATAAGATGCTTAATAATGAATGTGTCATAATCAGTATAATTCTAATTTAAGTGACATTCAAAAAATGTATAGATATATCTTTACAATATAGTATATACTTCATTCATTATGCTTCTAATCTCCTCTGATAGGCTTGGCAACAAGTGATATTTGAATTTTATAATAAATTCTGTGAAGAAAATAAATGATACAGTAGTAACATCTGAGTGTAAGTGGAGAGGATGACACTAAATGTAGGTAAAGGGAAATCTCTCTGAGGAGATGACCTTTGAGCTGAGATCTGAAGAATGAGTAGAGCTAATTTTTTGAAAAGCTGAGTAAGAGAAGAATACCCACAGTAGGCAAATAGCAAATTCAACGAACCTGAGGTGAGAAAGATCTTCATGTGTTTGAGGAACAAAAAGACCAGTATATTTGGAGGCAAAAGAATGATAGTAAATGGCTTCATTGGGAAGCCATTGATTGGTTCAAAGCACTAGAGGAATATAATATATGTGTTTTAAAATCATTTTTGCTGGGCGCCTGGGTGGCTCAGATGGTTGAGCGTCTACCTTAGGCTCAGGTCATGGTCCCAGGGTCCTGGGATTGAGTCCCGTGTCGGGCTCCCTGCTCCTTGGGAGCCTGCTTCTCCCTCTGCCTCTCTCTCTCTCTCTCTCTCTGTCTTTCATGAATAAATAAATAAAATCTTTAAAAAAAAAAGATCATTTTGGCTACAGTATGGAAAACAGGGTATTGGAGGGTGGGGAGTTGAGAGGAGAAGAGTGGGAAAAAGAAGACTGGATGGTACTTTTTTTTTATTTTTTCATTGTTATGTTAATCACCATACATTACATCATTAGTTCTTGATGTAGTGTTCCATGATTCATTGTTTGTGCATAACACCCAGTGCTCCACGCAGAATGTGCCCTCTTTAATACCCATCACCAGACTAACCCATCCCCCCACTCTCCTCCCCTCTAGAACCCTCAGTTTGTTTTTCAGAGTCCATCGTCTTTCATGGTTCGTCTCCCCCTCCGACTTACTCCCCTTCATTCTTCCCCTCCTGCTGTCTTCTTTTTCTTTTTTCTTAACATATGTTGCATTTATTTGTTTCAGAAGTACAGATCTGTGATTCAACAGTCTTGCACAATTCACAGCACTCACCATAGCACATACCTTCCCCAATGTCTATCACCCAGCCACCCCATCCCTCCCACCCCCAGCCACTCCAGCAACCCTCAGTTTGTTTCCTGAGAGTAAGTACAGATCTGTGATTCAACAGTCTTGCACAATTCACAGCACTCACCATGATACATGTCTTTCTCTGATTGACTTATTTCACTCAGCATAACACCCTGGATGGAACTTTTTTAAGAAATAAGAATTGGATAAGGGTTGTGGAAGTATATATAAAGAGAAATGGACAGATCCAAGAGATTTCCAACAGAACTGAGAATACTGGGGATGGGTGGACATTGAAGGAAGAGGAGTAAACTAGAATAATTCCTAGAATGACAAACTAGACTAGGATGTTAAAAACAGCAAGTCTGTTATTTACCAAGTTGTAGTAGATTTCCTTGAATAAATGTTTCTTCATTTGCTGTATTCTCTTAGGACAATTCCTGAAGATTATACGTGATTTTTTGTTGTTTTGTTTTTTAATTTTCACAGCTTTTCTTGTTTCACTGGGAAGTAGGTCTGTGGACCCACTTTTCATGCTGACTTCCCAGAAGTGAAACTCTGTATCATCCATTTTTATGTAATGACTTTTCTTAAATTTGGTTTAGAATTTTTTACTTAGGTTAATGATGGATATTGGTCTGTTGCTTTCATTTTTTTGTAAGTCATATTTCTAGTTCTGGTATCAGGATAATACTAGCCTCGTAGAGTGAGTTGGGAAGTATTTCCTCTTTACTTTTCCAGAAGAGCTTTTGTATAATTTGTATTATTTAGTTTGCAATTATTTGGGGATTTTCCAGAGATCTTTTTGTTACTAATTTCTAATTTAATTCTGATTCTGGTAAGAGAAGATACTTTGTATGACAAATCCTTTTAAATTTATTGATTCTTGTTTTATGGCTCAATCAGTCATCTGTCTAACTACATGTTACATGCAGACTTGAAAATAATGTGTAATCTGCTGTTGGTTCCTGGTGTGATACATAAATGTTAATTAAGTTAGTTGGTGGTTTATCAAATATTCTATATCCTTAATGATTCTAAATATTCTAACAATTATTGAGAGAAAAATATTGAAGTCTTTAAAAATAACTGCATTTTTTTCTATTTTTCTCTCTAGCTTTTGGCAACATATTTTTGAATCTGTTATTGGGTGCATAAACGTTTAGGAGAATTATGTCTTCTTGAAAAGTTGATCCCTTTATCATTATAAAATGATACACTTTATCCTTGGCAGTATTCTCTTAAATGTACTTTGTCTAATGTTGCTATGGCCACACCACTTATCTTTTTTCTTGTTATTGAATTCTATTTTAATGTAAAACATTAAGACTTTTAAGGTATCAGTTTTATTCCAATGCAAATAGTAAATTCAAACATTTTTCTGGATGTTTCCATAGTTTATCATATTTGAAAAAAGCAGTATCAACTAGGCAATATGCATGTTTTTTAAACTACTCTATTGAAGTTTGATTAGCATACAAAATGCTGAGTTCCAGTCCAAGATGGTGACGTAGGAAGACCCTGAATTCATCTTCTCCACAAACACAACAAATCTATGCCTATTTATGCAGCATTTCCTCCTGAAGACTGACTGAACAGCTTCTGCAAACAAAAGGGAGAACACATAGAGAATGACAAACAAGATAAACACCACTCCTTTAAGTTTAGGAGAAGTAGCTGAGATAGAAAATGTAAAAAAGAGCCACTCAGGGTTGGAGACTAGAATAACTGCAATGAAAACTACGCTAGAGAGAATCAACAGTAGATTAACACACGCAGAAGAATGAATCAGTGATTGGGAAGACAGGGTAATGGAAAGCACCCAAGCTAAACAGCAAAAAGGATTTTTTAAAAAAATGAAGATAGGTTAAATTATCTCTTGGACAATATCAAGTGAACAAACATTCAACATCGCAGGCATTCCAGAAGGAGAAGAGAGAAACAAAGAGACAGAAAAGTTACTTGAAGAGATAATAACTGAAAACTTTCCTAACCAGGGGAAGAAAACATACATCCAAGTTCAGGAAACAGAGAATTCCAAACAAGATGAACTCAAGAAGGTCCACACCATGATACACAATAACTCAAATATCAGAGATTACACAATTCCAAACTTCAGGCTCTCAGCTCGGGGTTGCCATAAACTGTGATCCGCGGCACAGTCAGGCCACTGTTCTTCGAGCAGGGACCCAACAAGCGGCAGATCCAGGGACTCCCCTTCCTCCCTCGGTAGGAGCGGCACGGGAGCGTACCACCAGAATCTGCTAGGTTTGGAGACTCCAAATGGGGTCATGTACCAGAAACGGAAATTCTTGGTCACAGGCCGGGTGAGCACAGAGTGTAGCCAGAGACCAGGGAGACAGAAGTGATTGACTGCTTTGCTCTGAGGGCTCATTGAGGAGTGGGGCCCCAAGTTCTTGGCTCCTCGGGACCAGAGATTGGGAGGGCGCCATTTTCATTCTTGTCCTCCAAAGCTGTACAGAAAGCATTCGGGGAACAAAAGCTACTGAGAGCAAACCCAAGCAGGTTACTTAGCCTGGCTGCTGGCAAGGGCGGTGCAGTTCCACCTTGGGTAAAGACACCTGAGAATCACTGCAACAGGCCCCTCCCCTAGGAGACCAGCAAGAACATCCAGCCAAGACCAAGTTTATTGATCAATGAGAATTTCAAAATTCCAGCACTAGGGGAATACAGCACAGAGAATTCATGGCTTTTTCCCCATGATTCTTTAGTCTTTCAAAGTTAACTTTTTTAACTTTATTTTTTTCTTTTTCTATTTTAGTTTTTCTTCTTTCCTTTTTCCACCAACATCTTAGCAATTCCTTTTTTAAAATCTTTTTTGATTTTCATTTTTATAGTCATATTCTACCCCTTCATTGTACTTCTTATTTTTTGTATATAAATAAGTTTTTCTTTCTTTAAAATTTTGGGATACAGTTTCTTCTAACAGACCAAAATATACCCTAAATCTAATGTATGGCTTTATTCTAGTCTCCTGCCTGATCACATTCTCTCCTCTATTTTTTTTTTAAATTTTTTTCTTTCTTTTTTCAACCAACTTATCAATTCTTTTTTTAAATCTTTTTAAATTTCATCTTTACAGTCATATTCCATCCCCTCATTGTATTTACCCTTATTTTTGTGTGTATATATACATATTTTTTTCTTTCTTTAAAATTTTGAAAGGCAGTTTCTTCTAACGGACCAAAATACATCCAAAATCTAATGTGTGCCTCTGTTCTATTCACCAGCCTGAATATATTCTTTTTTTTTTTTTTTCCTTTCTTTTCCCCCAGTTTCAGGTCTCTTCTGATTTGTTTAGTGTATTTTTTCCTGGGGTTGTTGTTACCCTTTTGGCATTTTTTTCTCTCATCTATTCTTCTCTGGATAAAATTACAAAATGGAAAAACTAACCTGGGGGGGGGGGGAAACAAGAGGCAGTACCAACTGCCAGGGACCTAATCAATATGGACATTAGTAAGATGTCAGACCTAGAGTTCAGAATGATGATTATAAAGATACTAGCTAGGCTTGAAAAAAGCATAGAAGATACTAGAGAATTCCTTTCTGGAGAAATAAAAGAACTAAAATCTAGCCAAGTCGAAATGAAAAAGGCTATTAATGAGGTACAATAAAAAATGGAGGCTCTAACTGCTAGGATAAATGAGGCAGAAGAGACAATTAGTGATATAGAAGACCAAATGATGGAGAATAAAGAAGCTGAGAAAAAGAAACAACTACTGGATCACGAGGGCAGAATTTGAGAGATAAGTGATACCATAAGACGAAACAATATTAGAATAATTGGGATCTCAGAAGGAGAAGAAAGAAAGGGAGGAGCAGAAAGTATATTGGAGCAAATTATAGTGGAGAACTTCCCTAATTTGGGGAGGGAAACGGGCATCAAAATGCAGGAGTCACAGAGAAAACCCCTCAAAAATCAATAAAAATAGGTCAGCACCCCAACATCTAATAGTAAAACTTACGAGTCTCAGAGACAAAGAGAAAATCCTGAAAGCAGCTTGGGAAAGGTGGTCTGTAACCTACAATGGTAGAAACATTAGATTGGCAACAGACCTATCCACAGAGACCTGGCAAACCAGAAAGGACTGGCATGATATATTCAGAGCACTAAACGAGAAAAATATGCAGCCAGTCCAGCTAGGCTGTCATTGAAAATAGAGGAGAGATAAAAAGCTTCCAGGACAAACAAAAACTAAAAGTATTTTCAAACACCAAACCAGTCCTACAAGAAATATTGAAAGGGGTCCTCTAAGCAAAGAAAGAGCCTAAAAGTAACATAGACCAGAAAGGAACAGAGACAATATATAGTAACAGTCACTTTACAGGCAATACAATGGCCCTAAATTCATATCTTTCAATAGTTACCCTGAATGTAAGTGGGCTAAATGCCCCAAACAAAAGACACAGGGTATCAGAATGGATAAAAAAACAAGACCCATCGATATGCTGTCTGCAAGAGTCTCATTTTAGACCCAAAGACACTTCCAGATTTAAAGTAAGGGGATGGAAAACCATTTACCATGCTAATGGACATCAAAAAAAGCTGGGGTGGCAATCCTTACATAAGACAAATTAGGTTTTAAACCAAAGACAATAATAAGAGATGAGGAAGGACACTATATCATACTTAAAGGGTCTATCCTACAAGAACATCTAACAATTTTAAATATCTATGCCCCTAACATGGGAGCAGCCACTTATATAAGCCAATTAATAACAAAAGCAAAGAAACACATTGACAACAATACAATAATAGTAGGGAATTTTAACACCCCCCTCACTGAAATGGACAGATCATCTAAGAAAAAGATCAACAGAGAAATAAAGGCTTTAAATGACACACTAGACCAGATGGACTTCACAGATATATTCAGAACATTCCATCCCAAAGCAACAGAATACACATTCTTCTCTAGTGTACATGGAACATTCTCCAGAATAGATCACATCCTGGGACACAAATCAGGTCTCAGCTGGTACCAAAACATTGGGATCATTCCCTGCATATTTTCAGACCACAGTGCTTTGAAACTAGAACTCAATCACAAGAGGAAAGTTGGAAAGAACTCAAATACCTGGAGGCTAAAGAGCATCCTACTAAAGAATGAATGGGTCAACCAGGAAATTAAAGCAGAATTTAAAAAAATTCATGGAAACAAATGAAAATGAAAACACAACTGTTCAAAATCTTTGGGATGCAGCAAAGGCAGTCCTAAGAGGAAAATAAATAGCAATACAAGCCTTTCTCAAGAAACAAGAAAGGTCTCAAATAGACAACCTAACCCTACACCTAAAGGAACTGGAGCAAATAAAGAGGAGATGAGAAATAATAACAATCAGAGCAGAAATCAATGAAATAGAAACCAAAAGAACAGTAGAACAGGTTAATGAAACTAGGAGCTGATTCTTTGAAAGAATTAATATGATTGATAAACCCCTGGCCAGACTGATGAAAAAGAAAAGAGAAATGACCCAAATCAACAAAATCATGAATGAAAGAGGAGAGATTACAACCAACACCAAAGAAATACAAACAAGTATAAGAACATATTATGAGCAACTCTATGCCAGCAAATTAGATAACCTGGAAGAAATGGATGCATTCCTAGAGATGTATCAACTACCAAAATTGAACCAGGAAGAAATAGAAAACCTGAACAGACCTATAACCACTAAGGAAATTGAAACAGTCATCAAAAATCTCCCAAGAAACAAAAGCCCAGGGCCAGATGGCTTCCCAGGGGAATTCTATCAGACATTTAAAGAAGAATTAATACCTATTCTCCTGAAACTGTTCCAAAAAATAGAAATGGAAGGAAAACTTCCAAACTCATTTTATGAGGCCAGCATCACCTTGATCCCAAAACCAAAGACCCCAACAAAAAGGAGAATGCTCTTGTGAATCACCAAACTTCTGGCTGAAATCATGGCATGTTTTTCTCATTAGTGGCAACTTCTATGAAGTTTTCTAGCTTTTACTACAATTGAATAAGCCCATAATTACTATAGTACACTATATTATACATAGAATATAGAGAGGCCTCCATTTTCCTTACCAAATGTGGATATGCCTTCACATCTATTTTGCCTAATATACAAACTCAGTGCACCTACAAATGTTCATTGTTCACATTATCTTTTTTTCACAAGTTTGATAGTATAATATTGCTTCTCTCTTTTTTTTTTTTTTACTTCTTTGTTGAAGTATGGTTGACACATAGTGTTACATTAGTTTCAGGTGGACAATATAGTTATTTGACAAGTCTGTATGTTATGCTGTGCTCAGCACCCACATAGCTACCATCTGTCACCCTACAATGCTATTATAGTACCATTGACCATATTCTGTGTGCTGTACCTTTTATGCCCGTGACTTGTTATTGCATAACTGGAAACTGTACCTCCTACCTTCACCTGTTTTATAATGTTGTTTCTTCTAAGGATAGAGTATAGTGTTTTGTCTTTTATCATAAGTGATAGTGGCAGATAACGTTATCCTTTCTTTTATCTCACAGGAATTTGGTGACAAAGTAGTAGTAAACAACATGTCTGAATTTATATAAGGGGCAAATCACTATTCTTCTAGGACAAAATGGGGCAGGAAAAACTACAGCTTTGTCTCTTCTCATAGGTATGTATTCAGCTCTGTTTAGAGCAGAAGTCAGGCTCCTTCTAAGGCTTCAAACCAATCAGAGCTTGTGGTATTGAGTATATTGTCATTTCAGTGTTGCAGTTTTTATTACACTTTAATTATTTACAACCAAGATGCTTTTGGTAATGTAATAAGTTCATTTATTCAGTGAAAATATTTATATGCCTATTATTTTCATAGGAATTGGTAATACAGTGGTGATTACAGGGTTGTTACACTCAATTTTGTACACTGGTGGAAATATAGGAAAGAAACTTGAAACTTAACATCATAAGTATGAAAGGAGATGTTATATGTGGGTTGTTGTTCATCTAATAGAATGACACATTACCTGTTTGGGGGTGAGAAAAAGGGAAGTGTCATCAAATCTGAGACAAATAGGATATATAAAGCTCTGCAAATGGAACCAAAGAATATTATAGACATAAGCAAAGATTAGGAGACTTGAAAGCAGGAAACTGACTAAATCAGAGATAGAATTTGAATAATAGCAAAAGATAAAGCTAGGGTCAAATCGTGAAAGGTTTGGGAGAAGATTTGAATTTATGCTGACTGCAGTGAGAAGCCATGGAAGAATATTTTATATAAATATTTTATATATATTTTATATATATTTTATAACATATTTTATATGTTAGATGCACTACATTCACCAGAAAGGAAAAATGGATAAGAAATACTAGGGACAATTAGAATCGTGAATCCCATGTTGTGCGTGAGGTTAGCATAAGTTCGGAGGCTGGAATGGGGCTGAGCCTAGTGGTTGAGATATAATAGCCTCTCTTTTGAAACTAAAATGATGCCAAAACTAGCTCAGGTAGGGCGGACACTACCTACATTCTCTGCTATTTTATATATTTGAACTGATTTCCTCTAAGTCTCAGTTAAACCTCTTCTTAACACCATGACTACCTAGGTAGTATTACAAGGTTGATTTGAATTATCATTAACTTCATGATAATATATGCATTTTATATAGTTGATATGCTTTACATAAGTTATCTTGGAATACACTCCATGTCCTACATGTAATCTCAGAACACATAAAATGCACTTTTCCATTTGTATGTGCTCATGCCCTTTCTCTCAATGGGAGTATCTGAACCACCTGTTCACCTATTGAAATCCTATTCATACACCAAGATGGAGTTCAGAAGCAACCATTGGGAGCAAATTGTCAGAGATGGTAGCTCCAGGTTCTAGTCCCTTCATAGACAAGATAGATAAACAAGCACAAAATGTTAGAACTAATTTTGCCAGAACTCTGAAAATAGGCAAAGACTTACAGCAATTAAACAAGACTAAATGAAGATAGAGGCAACTTAGAAGCAGGAGATGAGAGTGACATCAGAAATATGGTGAACTTGGAAGCTCCAGGCCCTCATCCCCATAGAGACACTAAGTTAACAGCAATACACAGACAAACATATCTTTTAAAAACTCCAGAAACCAGTTTGGATGCTGCAGCATGCAAATGTATGCATGGCCAATACCAAAAAGGGCAGGAAGTTTATGGCATTCTCTCACCCCAACCCCTCCAGTATGGCATGGCACAATCAGGAGGAAATGTTCCAATTCCAGGCTCCTCCCTTGGGACAGAAAGAAAAGACTAGAACTTGTATCCAATGTACTGGCTTGTCTAGGGGCTGCCCAAGGGACTGGTTTCTGTCTTGCCTAATGGAGAACTAATGGGAGTGGCAATGTTGGAAGTCACAGAAAAACAGAGGCAAATGCTGCAGCACTTTAAAGTATTTTAAAGCAGCAGGAAATCTGCAATTCCCCATTCAGGTGCCAAGGAAGCAACAGAATACAGGCAGAGAACTACAAAAGAAACACAATCTCCAAGCTGCTTAAGGAAATTAAGACAGTTTGAAGCAGCCATATATAGTAGAATGAAAGCATATGCACGACCCCAAAGACCCATCCCCAGAAAATGTTTTAAGGTCCTAAAACCTCTAGCTGGGATGATGGGTGAAGGACTTCCCATGCCTGAAGCCAGTCCATAAAGACTGTGAGAGATGTCTGTTTTTTAAGTGTTCGAATCTCAACAAAACATAAGGCATACCAAAAACAAAACAAAACAAAAAACAAGGAAACCTGCCCCAAAGTAACAAAATAAAGCCACAGAACATAACCCTTAAGAAACACAAATCTCTGAATTACCTGGCAAAAAGTCATTTTAAGATGTTCAATGATCTAAAAGAGAACACAGAACAAAAATGAGGAAAATGATGCGTGAACAATTAAAATACTAACAAGGGTAGAAGTAATTTTTTAAAAACCCAAACAAATCCTGGATATGAAAAATATAATAACTAATTTGAAAATTTTTATTAGAGGGTTTCAACAGCAGAGTTGATGAGACAGGAAAATTAATTAGCAAACTTGAAGATAGGTTATTTGCAATTATCAAGTCAGAGGAGTGAAAAGAAAAAAGAATGAAGAAAAGTGAAGAGAGCCTAAATGACTTATGGGATATCATCAAGTGGGCCACTCTATGTGCTATGAAAGTCCCAGAAAATAAACAAGAGAAAGGGACAGAGTATTTATTTGAAAAAATAATGACTGAAAACTTGCCAAATTTGAGGGGGAAAAATGGACATACAAATTCCAGAAGGTCAGCAATTTACAAGTAGAATAAACTGTGAAAGAAACCCATAAATGAGACACATTATAATCAAACTAAAAATTCAAGGAACGAAAATTCTGAAAGAAGCAAGAGAAAAGTGACTCTTCAATTGCAGTTGATGTTCTTCAAGATTTTCAGAGGATTTTTCAGTGGAAACCTCGAAGGTCAGAAAGTAGTAGGATGTTATATTCAAAGTGTTGAAAGAAAAAACACCTACAACCAAGAAAACTATATCTGTCAAAACTTTGAAAAATGAAGGGAAAATTCAGATTTTCCTAGTTAAGTAAAAGCTGAAAGAATTACCATCAGACCTCGCCTATAAGAAATTATAAAGAGAAGCATTCAAGTTGAAATTCAGGACACTAGACAGATACAAAACCATATGAAAATATAAACTTCTCTAATAAAGGTAAATATGTGAACAAATATAATTTGTAATTTTGGTGCATAAATTGTAATTTTGTAATTACATTTTGGTGCATAAATTCACTTTTAACTCATATAGAACTTAAAAGCACAAAAATAATTATAAATCTATGTTAATGAGTACATAGTATATAAAGATGTAATTTGTGACATCAGAAACATAAAGTGGAAGGGCAAGCCTATGAATAAAGTTATTGTCAGTTTAAATTGATCCTTATAATTTTAAGATATTTACATTAATCCCTATGGTAGCCACAAAGAATATCTATAGAAAGGAAACAGGGAAGGAATCAAAGCATGGCAGTATTTTTTTAAAAAGTGAAACACGAAGGCAGTAAAAGCAATAGTGAGAAGCAAAATGCTACAGACAGAAAGTAATTAATAAAATGGCAATAGTAAGTCCTTCCCTATCAGTAATTACTTTTAAAGTAAATGGATTAAATTACCCAATCAGGGGCACCTGGGTGGCTCAGTTGGTTAAGCATCTACCTTCGTCTCAGGTCATGATTCCAGAGTCCTGGGATCGAGCCCCACATCAGCCTCCCGGCTCAGCAGGGAGCCTGCTTTTTCCTCTCCCTCTGCCCCTCTCCCTGCTTGTGCTCTCTTGCACTCTCTCTCTCAAATAAATAAAATCTTTGACAATAAATAAATAAAAACCCAATCAAAGGATATAGATTGACTAGATTTTTTAAAGGATACAAATATATGCTATCTTCAAGAGAATCACTTGAAATCTTAAGGACACACATAATCAAGTAAATAGATGAAAAATACATGCAAATGATCAGAGTAGAGGTGATGATACCAAATCAAACACCATTGCAAAGGGGAAAAAAGGTATCAACTCAACAGGAAAATATAACAATTATATATTTACCAAACATCAGAGTTCTTAAAAAATGAAGCAAATATTGGAGAAATAAAGAGAGAAATAGACAGTAGCACAATAATAGTAGGAGAGCTTAATACTCCACTTTCAATAATGTATACAACTTAACAAAAACTCTATAGACCCAACAGTCCTGTACTAAACACTCAACCCAACAGCAGCAGAATATACACTATTCTCAATAAGACATGGTACATTCTCCAGCAGAGATCACGTGTTTATTTACAAAACAAATCTTAACAAATTTTAAAATATACAAAGTATCTTTTCCAATCACAATAGAATGAAACTACAAATCATTAGGAGAAGGAAAATTGGAAAATCCAACAACTAATGGATCAAAGGAGGAATTGCAAAGTAGAAAGTATCTTGAGAAAATTTAAAACGAAAACACAACATACAAAAGTTACAGAATGCATCAAAAACAGTGCAAAAATGGAATTCTATCATTGTGAACCCTTATATTAAAAAAAGAAAAATCTGATATTAACAACCTAATTGCTTACTTTAAGGAACTAGAAAAAGAATAACAAACTAAACCCAAAGATAGTAGAAGGAAGAATATAATAAAGATCACTGTGGAGATAAAGAATGGGAAAATAATAGGAAAAAATAAAACTTAAGAATTGGTGTTTTGGACTGTTGAATCACAGATCTGTACTTCTGAAACAAATAACGCAACATATTTTAAGAAAAAAGAAAAAGAAGATAACAGGAGAGGAAGAAAAGGGGAGTATGTCAGAGGGGGAGACGAACCATGAGAGATGATGGACTCTGAAAAACAAACTGAGGGTTCTAGAGGGGAGGGGGGAGGGGGATGGGTTAGCCTGGTGATGGGTATTGAGGAGGGCACGTTCTGCATGGAGCACTGGGTGTTATGAACAAACAATGAATCATGGAACACTGCACCAAAAACTAATGATGTAATATATGGTGATTAACATAACAATAAAAAAAGATGGAAAAAAAAAACAAAAACTAATGATGTAATGTATGGTGATTAACATAGCATAATAAAAAAAACTGAGTGAAAAAAAAAAAGAATTGGTGTTTTGGGGCGCCTGGGTGGCTCAGTCCTTAAGCATCTGCCTTCGGCTCAGGTCATGATCCCAGGGTCCTGGGATGGAGCCCTGCATCAGGCTCCCTGCTCCACGGGAAGCCTGCTTCTCCCTCTCCCACTCCCCCTGTTTGTGTTCCCTCTCTTGCTGTGTCTCTCTCTGTCAAATAAATAAACAAAAGCTTTTTAAAAAATTGTTTTTTAAAAAAATCAACAAAATTGAAAAAATTCAAATAACTAAAATAAAAATGAGATGTGGGATATTACAGCCTATGCCACAGAAATAAAATGGATCATAAGAAAACATTATGAATAACTGTATATTAGAAAACTTCATAACCTAGAAGAAATGGATAAATTCCTAGAAACATGCAACCTACCAAGACTGAATCATAAAGAAATAGAAAATCTGAACACACCTACAACTACTAAGGAAATTGAACAGTAATGAAAAACCTCTCAAAAGAAAAGCTCAGGACCAGATGATTTCACTGGAGAGTTCTACCAAACATTTAAAGAAACATTAACACCAGTCCTCTTCAAATTCTTTGAAAAGATTGAAGAGGAGGGTACACTTATTACATCATTCTATAAGGCCTATATCACCCTGATACCAAAGTCAGACTAGGACACTAGAAGATGAGAAAACTATAGACCGATGTCCCTGATCAACATAGACATAAAACTCAAAAAAAAAAAAAAAACCTGCAAAGCTAAATTCAACAATACATAAATGGGTCATATACCATGACTAAGTGGGATGTGTTCCTGGAATGTAAGGATGGTTCGACATACAAAATCAATGTAATACATCATGAACAGAATCGAGGACAAAAGCCACATGATCATATCAATGATGCAGAAATTGATTTTTTGAATGTTGATTTTGTATATAGCAACTTTACTGAATTTATATATTCTATCACAAAGCACATGTGTGTGGAGTTGTTAAGCTTTTATACATGTAAGATCATGTCATTGCAAACACAGGTAATTTTACTTCTTATCCAGCTTGGATATCTTTTATTTCTTACCTAATTGCTTTGGCTAGGCCCTCCATTACTATGAATAGAAGTGGTGACAGGAGGAACCCTTACTTTGTTTCCAGTCTTATGGGAAAAGCTTTTAGTTTTTCACCATAATTATGTTAGCTGTGGGCTTTTCATATATGGCCTTTTTATGTTGAGGAAACTTGCTTCTATTTCTAATTTGTTGAGAAAAATGTCTTATACATTATCATGAAAGAGAGTTCAATTTTGCCACATGTTTTCTCTGTGTCTATCGAGATGATCATGTGATTTTTTAAATCCATCATTCTGTTAATATGGTGTATCACATCAATTGATTTTTGAATATTGAGTCATCCTTACATCTCATGGATAAATCCCACTTGGACATGGTGTATGATCCTTTTAGTGTGTTGTTCAATTCAGTTTGCTAGTATTTTGTTGAGAACTTTTGCATCTATTTTTATCAGAGTTATTTGCCTTATAGTGTCTTTCTGGCTTTGGTGTTAGGGTAATGCTTGCCTCGTAAAATGAATTTGGAAGTATACCCTCATTTTCAGTTTTTGGAAGAGTTTGAGAAGGACTGGCGTTAATTCTTCTTTAAAAGTTTGATAGAATTCACCAGTGAAGCCATCTGTCTCTGGGCCTTTGTCAGGAGGTTTTTGATTACTGTTTCAATCTCATTACTTATTATAGTTCTGTTTAGATTTTCTGTTTCTTCATGATTAATTCTTGGTAAATTTTATGTTTCTAGGAATTTATCCATTTCTTCTAGGTTATCCAATTTGTTAGCATGTAATTGTTCAGAGTAATTTCTTATGAACTTTTTTATTTTTGTGATGTCAGTTGTAATGTCTTTTCTGATTTTGAGTCTTCTCGCTTTTTTTTAGTCTAGTAGGTTTGTCAATTATGTTTATCTTTCCAAAAACCAACCTTACTTTCAATGATTTTTTTTTTCTATTCTTTTACTTGTCTCTACTTTGGTCGTTTTTTCTGTAACCTTTGTTATTTCCTTCCTTCTGCAAACTTTGCAATTAGTTTGTTATTTTTCTAGTGTTTTGAGGCATAAAGTTAGATTGTATATTTTTTATCTTTTTTTTTTTTGATGTGGGCATTTATCAGTATTTTTTTTTTTAGTGCTGCTTTTGGTGCATTCCGTGGGTTTTAATATTTTGTATTTTCATTTTTATTTGTCTCAAAATATTTTCTAACTTCCCTTTTTCTTCCTTCTTTGAACCATTGATTTTTCAGGAATGTGATGTTTAATTTCCACACTTACAAATTTTTCAGTTTTTATTCTTTTGCTTCCTAGTTTAGTCCCATTGTGGTTTGAAAGATACTTGGTATGACTTCAGTCTTAAATTTGTTATGACTTAAAATTGTATATGACTTACTTTGTGACCTAATATATGATATATCCTGGAGAATGTTTTATGTGCATTTGAAAAGAATGTATATTTTCTGCTGTTAGGTGGAATGCTTATTAGGTCCATTTGGTCTTTAGTGTTGTTCACTTCTGCTGTTTCGTTGTTGATCATCTGTCTAGATGTTTTATCCATTATTGAAAGTGTGATATTAAAGTCTCCATGTAATATAATATTGCTATGTATTCTTCCCTGTAGTTCTGCCAATGTTTGCTTTATATATGTAAGTGCTTTAATGTTGGGCACATATTTATAATTGTTATATCTTTCTGTAACTTTAATTTTTTATTATATGATATAACTATTATACTGTTCTCTCTCTCGTGACATATTTTGCTTAAAGTCTATTTTGTCTGATAGAAGTATAGCCACCCCTGCTCTCTTTGGTTACCATTTACATTGAATGTCTTTTTTCATGCCTTCACTTTCTGCCTGTACGTGTCCTTAAATCTAAAGTTCCTTGTAGAATAACAAGTATGGGTGAGGATGTTGAGAAAGGGGAACCCTCTTACACTGTTGGTGGGAATGCAAGTTGGTACAGCCACTCTGGGAAACAGAAAAGAGGTTCCTCAAAAAGTTAAAAGTAGAGCTACCCTAAGCCCCAGCAATTGCACTAGTGGGTATTTACCCCCAAAGATACAGATAGTGAAAAGGGGCACATGCACCCCAAGGCTCATAGCAGCAATGTCCACAATAGCCAAACTGTGGAAGGAGCCGAGGTGCCCTTCAGCAGATGAATGGATAAAGAAGATGTGGTTCATATATACAGTGGAATATTACTCAGCCGTCAGAAAGGATGAATATCTACCACTTGCATCAACATGGATGGAACTGGAGGGGATTATACTAAGTAAAATAAGTCAATCAGAGAAAGACAGTTATCATATGGTTTCACTCGTATGTGGAACATAAAGAATAGTGCAGAGAACAAAAGGGGTGGGGGAGGGGAAACTGGGAAGAAATCAGAGAGGGAGACAAACCATATGAGACTCTTGACTCCAGGAAACAAATTGAAGGTTGGGGAAAGGGAGGTGGGTGGAGGGGTGGGGTAACTGGGTGATGAGCATTAAAGAGGGCCGGTGATATGATTGATGAGCACTGGGTGATATACTCAACTAATGAATCATTGAACGTTATATCAAAAACTAATGATGTGCTATACCTTGGCTAATTGAATTTAAATAAAATAAATTAAAAAAAAAGTTCCTTGTAGAGAGCATATAGTTAGGTATTGTTAGTTTATCCATTCAGGCACTCTATATCTTTTTGGGTCTTTTCATTTAAACTTAAGTAATTATTGATGGGGAAGGGCTCACCGTTGCCCTTTTTAAAATTGTCTGTCTTTCCTACAGTTCTTTTGCCCTCTACTTTTTTCTTTCATAAATATATATATTTTTATTTTAATTTTTATATATATACATATATATATTACAGACTTTGATTCATTTCTGTTTGTCTTTTGTGTTTATTTGTAAGTATATCCTTTATGGTTACATTGGAACTTACATAAAATATTTTATAGTTATTAGCTTCTTCTCCGAGAGAACACCAAATGGCGGATGACGCCAGTGCTGCAGTAGGGCCTCAGAATGGGAGGCCGCGGCGGCTTCCACGGAGGCTTCGGCAGCGGCATCCCCATGGTCGCGGTCACGGTCGGGCCCGGGGTCAAGGCCACAGAGCTCGCGGAGGCAAGGCCAAGGACAAGGAGTGGATCCCCATCACCAAGCTGGGCCGCCTGGTCAAGGACATGAAGATCAAGTCCCTAGAGGAGATCTATCTCTTCTCTCTGCCTATCAAGGAATCTGAGATCATTGATTTCTTCCTGGGAGCATCCCTCAAGGACGAGGTTCTGAAGATCATGCCTGTGCAAAAGCAGACCTGTGCTGGCCAGCGGACCAGGTTCAAGGCGTTTGTTGCCATGGGAGATTACAACGGACACGTCAGCCTGGGTGTCAAATGCTCCAAGGAGGTCACCACTGCCATCGTGGGGCCATCATCCTAGCCAAGGTTTCCATCGTCCCCATGAGGCGAGGCTACTGGGGGAACAAGATCGGCAAGCCCCACACTGTCCCATGCAAGGTGACTGGCCACTGTGGCTCTGTGCTGGTGTGTCTCATCCCCGCCCCCAGAGGCACTGGCATTGTTTCAGCCCCTGTGCCCAAGAGCTGCTGATGATGGTCGGTATCAACGACTGCTACACCTCGACCAGAGGCTGCACTGCCACCCTGGGGAACTTCGCTAAGACTACTTTTGATGCCATCTCCAAGACTTACAGCTATCTCACCCCTGACCTCTGGAAGGAGACGGTGTTCACCAAGTCTCCATATCAGGAATTCACTGACCATCTTGTGAAGACCCACACCAGAGTCTCCGTGCAGAGGACCCAGGCTCCAGCTGTGGCCACCACCTAGTTTTATACAAGAAAAATGAAGTGAACTAAAACTTGTTAAAAATATATATATATATATTTTATAGTTATTATAGTTATCTATTTAAACTAATAACAACTGACCTTTAATCACAAACAGAACTCAGTAATTTTATTTCTTCCACATAAATATGCTTTATGTTAATGTCACAATTTACATCTTTTTATGTTGTATGTTGATCAACATTTTTATTTCTATAATATTTAAATATTTTTTGTCTTTTAACTTTTATACTAAAAATAAGAGTGATTTACTCACCATTAGTATGTGTATTATATACTCACCATAGTATTATAGTATTCTGTATTTGTCTATATATTTACCTTTACCAATGAGTTTTATATTTTAATATGCTTTCATATTACCATTTAGCATCCTTATGTTTCATCTTGAATAACCCTAACATGGAGTTCTCCTAGTAATGAACTCTCAACTTTTGTTTGTCTGGTAAAGTCTTAATTGCTTCTTCATTTTTGAAAGACGGTTTTGCTAGGTAATAATGATTCAACAATTCTCTACATCACTCAGTGTTCATCACAATAAGTGTACTCTGTTTTTTAATCTTAATTCCAGTGTAGTTAACATACAGTGTTATATTAGTTTGGACTGTACAATATAGTGGCTCAACAGTTTCATATATTACTCAGTGCTCATCAAGGTAAATGTACTCTTCATCTTTTTCTTGATTAAGTATTGGGTTGGGGAGCCTGGGTGGCTCAGTTGTTAAGCGTCTGCCTTCGGCTCAGGTCATGATCCCAGGGTCCTGGGATCGAGCTCCGCATCAAGCTCCCTGCTCCGCAGGAGGCCTGCTTCTCCCTCTCCCACTCCCCCTGCTTGTGTTCCCTCTCTTGCTGTGTGTCTCTCTCTCTGTCAAATAATAAATAAATAAATAAATAAATAAATAAATAAATAAATAAATAAAATAATATAAAATTTAAGTATTGAGTTACTGTAAACCTTTGAATATTTTTCTGAGTTTAACAAGTTGATTCTGGTAGTTTTTGCCTTTTTTTTTTGGTCTTCCTGTAGAAAAACAAGTGCTTTGACTTCCCTGATCTTCCACTATTACTGTCATTTAAAACATCTTAAAATGAAAGAATTTGAGTAATGATATGAGAAGGAAGGAATCTAATGAAAGTAAAATTCTGAATTCACACATTTTCAATAAGTCTTTTCTAATTGTTTATAAAATATTTTATTAATGTTATTACTATATAACATGATATTTCATGTTCAGCTTTTAAAGAACATAATTTTATATTGAAATTTCCTTATGTGGATATAGTCTATATATATATTATTTCCAAGGCCACATGGTATTTCTAGTAGTTACATAGTATTCTTTTTAATAGCCATATAGTAGTGTTTTAAATTAATATGCTGTAGTTAACTTGTCATTTTCTTTTTAATTTTTTTTTAGCATTTACCTTCAATGCTAAATAAGTAACCCTATTTAGATGTCTTTGAAACACTTTCCACTTTGGAATATGTTTTTAAATATAATATTCAAAAATATATTTTAAGACCATACATTTTTTAATCATCTCAATAGATGCAGAAAAGCATTTGATAAAATTCAACATCCACTTATAATAAAGACTCTCAACAAACTGGGCATAGAGGGAACATACTTTAACATAACAAAGGCCATATATGACAAGCCCACAGCTAACATCATATTCAATAGTAAAAAACTAAAAGCTTTTCCTCTAAGGTCAGGAATAATACAAGGATGCCCACTCTTGCCACTTTTATTTAACACAATTATTAATTAGGCAAGAAAAGGAAATAAAAATCATCAAAATCAAAAAGGAAAAAAGAAAACAATATTTACAGATGACATATATTAAAAAAAACTATAAAGACTCCCCTAAAAAACTGTTAGAACTAATAAATTCAGTAAAGTTGCAGGACACAAAATCAATTTACAACATCGTTGTGTTTCTATACACTAATAAACTATCAGAAAAAGGTGTGCCTGGGTGGCTCAATCAGTTAAGCATCTGACTCTTGATTTCAGCTCAGGTCATGATCTCAGGATCATGATATTGAGCACTGCATTGGGCTGATGCTGAGCATGGAGTCTTTTGGAGATTCTCTCTCTCCCTCTGCCCCTCCCTCTCTGCTTGTATTCTCTCTCAAAAAAAAAAATAGTGAAATTAAGAGGAAAACACCATTTACAATTACATCAAAAAGAATAAAATACCTAGGAGTAAATTTAACCAAGGAGGTGAAGCACCTGTACACTGAAAACTATATGACATTCATGAAAAGGAGTGAATAAGACACAAATAAGTGGAAAATATTCCATACTGTGGACTGGAAGAATTAATATTGTTAAAATGTCCATACTACCCAAAGCAAACCACAAGTTCAGTGCAATTCCCATCAAAATTCCTATGGCATTTTTCACAGAAATAGAACAAACAATCCTAAAATTTGTATGGAACTGCAGTAGTCCCTGAATAGCCAAAGTAATCTTGAGAAGGTGTAGGTATCAAGTTTCCTTATTTCAAACTATGTTACAAAGCTAGTCACCAAAACAGTATGGTATTGGCATAAAAACAGACACAGATCAATGGAGCAGTATAGAGAGCCTAAAAATAAACCCATGCATATATGGTCAGTTAATTTACAATAAAGGAGCCAAGAATACACAATAGAGAAAGGATAGTCCCTTCAATAAATAGTGTTGGGAAAACTGGATTACTATCTTACACCGTATACTAAAATTAACTCAAAATGGATTAAAGACATGAATATATAAGACCTGAAACCACAAAACTCCTGGATGAAAATATAGGCAGTAAGCTCCTTGACCTCAATCTTGGAGATGATTTTGGAGATTTGACACCAAAAACAAAGTCAACAAAAAGCAATGATAAATAGGTGGGGCTACATCAAACAAAAGCTTCACAGCAAAGGAAACAATAAACAAAATGAAAAGTAACCTGCTGAATAGGAGAAAATATTTGCAAATCATGTCTGATAAGGTGTTAATATCCAAAATATATAAAGAACTCACGTAACTCAATAGCAAAAAAATCCAATTTAAAAAATGAGCAAAGGATTTGAATATTTTTTCAAGAGCAGCAGATAGATGGCTAACAAGTACATGAAAAGAGGCTCAACATCACTTATGAGGGAAATATAAATCAGAATCAGAATGAGATATCACCTCACACCTGTTAGAATGACTATTGTCAAAATGCCAAGAAATAACAAGTGTTGGTGAGGATGTGGAGAAGAGGGAACCCTTGTGCACTGTTTGTGGAAATTAAATTGGTGCAGCCACTGTGGAGAACAGTATTAAAGTTTCTCAAAAAATTAAAACTACCATATGATTCCACAGTTTCACTTCTGGGTATTTACTTAAAGGAAATGAAAACACAAACTCAAAAAGATATATCCACGGAATATATCCATTGGCACGGAAGAAACCTAAGTGTCCTTTGGTGGACTAATGGATTTAAAACAAATGTGGAGTTGATCTTTCCTCCAATCTGGATTGTTTGCCTTGGGATTATCATGTGAATGTGAAATTTCTGCCTTTTTAAAGCTTCTCTGTGGCCTCTTTAATAATAGCAGGTTAGCCTTTACCCTAACTCAGTGGTCCTCAAGGTCTGGCCCTCTGACTAGCAGCAGCAGCAGCATCACCTGGGAATGTGTTAGAAATGCAAGTTCTCATCAACTAATGAATAGATAAAGAAGATGTGTATATATACAAGGGACTATTATTCAGCCATAAGAACGAAGGAACTTTTGTTTGTGAAAACATGGATGGACCTTAAGTGCATTATGCTAAGTGAAATAAGTTGAAGAAAGACAAATACTGTATAGTCTCACTTATATGTAGAATTTACAAAAAATAAACCCAAATTCATAGATATAAAGAACAGATTGGTGGTTGCCGGAGTCAATGGATGGGGACTGGGCTAAATGAGTGAAGGCAATCAAAAGGTACATATTTCCATTTATAAGATGAATAAGTTATGGGATATAATGTACAGCCTGATGACTATCATTAATTTTACTGTTTAATATATTTGAAAGTTGCTAAGAGTAGATCATAAAAGTCTTCACAAGAAAAATATTGTAATTATGTATGGTGATAGATGCTAACTAGACATTGTGGTGATCATTTGTGATATATGCAAATATCAAACCATTAGGTTATACATCTGAAACTAATATGTTTTATGTCAACTCTATTTCAAGTTTTAAAAAGAATATATATTTTTAAATAAGATAAATGATTTATAGGATTTAAATGGTCTTATAGTTTGTTTTTTACATGTTACCAAATAGTTGCCCACAAATCTGGACTGTTTGTTACTAGTATTTAAATTTATTGAGGACAAAAGTTAAATATTCCTAATCTTTTTTTAAAAAAAGATGTATTTATTTATTTTAGAGAGTACACATGCAGGGGGAGGGGCGAAGGGAGACAAGGCAAGCAGACTTCCTGCTGAGTGGGGAGCCCAACAACATGGAGTGCAAGCTCAGGACCCCAGGATCATGACCTGAGCCAAAATCAAGACTCAGAGGCTCAACTGACTGAGCCACCCAGACGCCCCAATCTTATGTTTTTCAAAACATCTACACAGTACCTAATCTGGTTCACAAATAAAGTAACAGTCTGATTGTAATGTGAATGTATTAGAATATAGCAAATTATTTATATGTTTTTATTACCAATATAATCCATACCCATTGTAGAAAATTTGTATACAAAAGCAGAAAAGAACAAAAATTAAAAGATAGCTAATCCTACTACCTAGATTTAATTATTGATATTTTCCTAAACTATTCTGTAGGAGATAGTGCTAATTCTTTTGAGTAATCCACAAGCAGGCTGAATTTAAGATACTAATTTAAATATCTTATAATGCTCTCTCACCAAAGCTCAGCTTCTTTTATGTCTTCTGCTTACTCATAGGTTGTTACCCTCCTACCAGAGGAGAGGTTTATATTCATGGATTTGACATCTCAAAGAATGTAATTGAGATTCGAAAAAACTTGGGCTTCTGCCCACAACATGACATGTTGTTTAATGACTTGACACTTTCAGAACACCTTTTTTTCTACTCTGTGGTGAGTCAGAAATGTTTTAAAATTATACAGTAAATTTATCTTTTTTCTTTTGATATATAGACATGTAAAGTTTAACACATTCAGCTAGCACCACAGAATATTTTCCTCATCCCAAAACACTCCCTTATGCTATTCCTTTGTAGTCACCCCTATCCCACCCTGGTAATCACTGGTCGATCCTTAATCACTAATGTCTTGTCTCATTGAGAATACCATATAAATGGAATTATATAGTATGTAACCTTAAAAGATTAGCTACTTAGAGCATAATGCCTTCGAGATCCATCCACACTTGTATGATCATTGGTGTGTTTCTTTTAATTGCTGGGTAGTATTTCATGTTTAGATGTAATACAGTACACCAATTAAAGGACATTTAGGTTGTTTAGTTTGAGTATGAACAAAGCTGTTCTGAATTTCATGTATAAAGTTTTTTGTGTGTAAACATAATTTTTCATTTCTCCCAGAACGAGATTACCAGATCATATTATACGTTTTTAACTTTATAAGAAATTGCCAAACTGCTTCCTAGAGTGACTATACCATTTTGCACCCCCACTATCAGTGTAGGAAAATTCCATTTGCTCCATATCCTTTCCAGAATTTGGTATTGTAATACTTTTTAACATATTTTTTTTGAAAGGGAGAGAGAGCGCAAGTGGCAGTGGGGGGCAGAAGGAGAGGGAGAGAGAGAATCTCGTGCAGACTCCACACTCAGTGCAGAGCTCAACGTGGGGCTCAATCTCATGACCCTGAGATCATGATCTGAGCTGAAATCAAGAGTCAGATGTTTAACCAGCTGAGCCACCAGCGCACCCCTATACTTCTTAACATTTTAACCATTCTAATAGATGTGTAGTGTATATCATCCTGGTTTTAATTTGCATTTCATGAATGGCTAATGGTGTTGATTATCTTTTTGGGCTTATTTCCCATTTTTATACCCTCTTTGATGAAATATTTGTTCATAACTTTTGTCCACTTTTAAAATCTGGGTTGTTCATTTTGTTATTAAATTTTTGAGAGTTCTTTATTCTGGATATATGTCCTTTGTTGGATAATATGCTTTGCAAATATTTTCCCTATTTCTGTAGTTTTTCTTTTCATTTTCTTGGCAATGCTTTTTACAGAGCAAAAGTTTTTAATACTGAAATCCAATTTATCACATTTTTCTTAAAGGATCCTACCTTTGCTGTCTTTTCTAGAACTCTGTGCCTAACCCCAAGACATGAAGATTTATTCTGTATTTTCTTCTAAATCTTTTTATTTTTACATTACACTTAGATCTGTGGTCCATTTTTGGGTTAGTCTTTGCTTAAAGGTGTAAAATATAGGTCTAGTTTCATTGTTTTGCATATTGATCAATAGTTCTAAAACCATTTTTCAAAAATACTGTTCTTTCATCTTTGAATTGCTTTTTGCATTGTCAAAGATCAAATGGTCATATTTCTGTGGACTTACTTATCAACTCTCTTTCATGTGTTATTGATCCACACTGCCCTGATTTGTATAGCTTTATAGTAATTCTTAATATGGGATGATGCTATACATCCAACTATATTCTTTTTCAAAAGTGTTTTACCTATTATAGCTGTTTGGCTCTTCTAGATAAATTTGTGTATTATCTCTTATGTGTCTACAAAAATTCTGTGATTTTGATTGGTATTACATTAAACCTGTATATCACTTTGGAGAAAGTTAACATTGTTACCATGTTGAGATTTCAAATCCTTGATCATGGTAACTCTATTAACTTAAGTCTTTGATATCATCACCATTTTTAGTTTTCACTATACAAGTCCTATATATTCTTTTCATTATTTGGAGCCTTAAAAAGTTTTTTATTTCCAGTTGTTCATTTCTTGTACATAGAAAAATTGTTGATATTTTATGTTAACCTATTGTTCTTTGACCTTACTAAGCTCACTTAATGGGTTTAGGAGGGGTTTTTGTTTTTTTGTTTTTGGTAGATTCCTTGGTTTTGTGCATAGACAATCATATCATTGGAGAATAGGGATAGTTTCTTTGTGCCAATATGTTTGCCTTTTATTTCTTTTTTTGCATGCCACGCCGGCTAGGAACAGCATAACGTTGTGGGCATCCTTGACTTGTTTCTGATATCTGGGAATAGCATTATGTTTTTCACCATTAAAAATTTTTTTGCAGATACCCTTTATCACTGTGAGGAAGTTCCTTTCCTTGTTTTTTTTTTTAACTTTATTTTAATTCTAGTGTAGTTAACATACAGTGTTGTATTAGTTTCAGGTGTACAACATAGTGATTCAACAATTCTGTATATTAAGGTAGTGCTCATCACAATAAATGTACTCTTAATCTCCTTCACCTGTTTCAGCCATCCCCCACCCACCCACCCCCACTCTAGTAACCATCTGTTTGTTCTCTATAGTTATTTAAGAGTCTGTTTTTTGGTTTGTCTCTTTTTTCTTTGGTCATTTGTTTCATTTCTTAAATTCCACATATGAATGAAATCATTTCATATTTGTCTTTCTCTGACTGATTTATTTCACTTGGCATTATACCCTCTAGATCCCTCCATGGTTTTGCAAATGGCAAGAGTCCATTCTTTTTTATTGCTGAGTAATATTCCAGTGTGTGTGTGTGTGTATGTGTGTGTGATCTTTATGTGATTCAATATTATTTAATGCCCTGCTCATGTGGCTTGTAAAATGATCTGCATTCTCTTTCTAATGTAAGCATTTATTGCTATGATTTTTCCTCTTAAGCACTCCTTTGTTGCACCCCATAAATTTTGATACAATTTTTTATATTTTCATTTTTATACAGTTCAAAATATTTTCTACATTCCTTGAGACTTATTCTGTGACTCATCATTTACAAGTATGATCTTTAATGTACAAGTGATGGAAAGTTGTCCTGCTTTCTTTCTGTTAAGCTTAGTTTAATTCTATTTTGGTCAGAGATCATATTGTGTAATTTTAAGTGTTTTAAAATTGCTAGGGTTTTATGACTGAGGATATGGTCTATCTTGGTAACTATTCCATATGCACTTGAGAAGAATATGTTTTCTGCTGTTTGGTTGGAATTTTCTGTAAACATCAATTAGATTCAGTAACTTGATCTTGTTTAGTTCTTCTGTATATTTGCTGATTTCTGGGTAGTTGTTCTGTTACTTAGTGAGGAGTATTTCTGAAATATCCTATTATAGTCATGTATTTTTCTATTCTTCATTTCCATTCTATTCTTCTTTGTTTCCTGTGTTTTAACTTCTATTGTTAGATGTATGCACGTTTAAGATTATTATGTCTCTGTTGAATCACAGATCTGTACTTCTGAAACAAATAACGCAACATATTTTAAGAAAAAAGAAAAAGAAGAAGATAGCAAGAGAGGAAGAATGAAGGGGAGTAAGTCAGAGGGGGAGATGAACCAGGAGAGATGATGGACTCTGAAAAACAAACTGAGGTTTCTAGAGGGGAGGAGGGTAGGGGGATGGGTTAGCCTGGTGATGGGTATTAAAGAGGGCACATTCTGCATGGAGCACTGGGTGTTATGAACAAACAATGAATCATGGAACACTACACCAAAACAAATTATGTAATATATGGTGATTAACATAACAATAAAAAATTAAAAAAATAAAAAGATTATTATATCTCATTATTCTCTTATCAACATGTGATGTCCCTCTTTTGTCTCTGGTAATTTTTGTTGTTGTTGTTCTGAAGTCAACTTTATCTGATATTAGTATAACCATTCCAGCTTTCTTTTGATTTGTGTTTTTTTATTAAGTTCAATTAGCCAACATATAGTACATAACTAATTTTTGATGTAGTGTTCAATGATTCATTAGTTGCTATAACACCCAATATTCTGTGTTCTCATGGTATATCTTCTTTAAACACTTTACTTTAAACTAACCTATATCACTAAAGTTAAGTGAGCTTCTTGCAGACATTATATTAAAGAGTCATGTTTTCTATACAATCTGAAAATGTCTTTTAATTGATCTGTTTAGATAATTTAGTTTTAATGTAACTACTAGTAAATTTATATTTAAATCTATCCTTTTATTATTCTCACTTTTTTTCTTGGTCCTTTCCAGTTTTATTTTGGGTTATTTATTGTTTTTTTAGTATTCCGTTTCAATTTGTCAATTGTGATTTTTACTATATCTCTTGTATACACTTACAGTGATTGCTGTAGACATTGCAAAATACAGCCTTAAGCTTTTCACAGTTATTTAGAATCAATATTTTCTGACTTTGTTTGGAATGTAGAAACCTTACCACTTACTTGTAGGTTCTTTATCCTCCTCCTTTTATGCTATAGTTGTCAGATATTACATATATAAATATTGAAAACATCAGACAATGCTATATTTTTCATTTAAAACTACCTAGTATGTTTAAAGAATCATAAGAAAATAATAGTTATTTTACTTACTGTTTCTTTATGATTCATAATGTTTTGGGTTTTATATATTATTTCTTTTCAGTTTGAAAAATACTCTTTATCAGTTCTTTTAGACCAGTACTCCTGGTTCCTGCTTCTCTTAGTTTTCCTTCATTTGAAAGTACCTTTAATATACTACCATTTTTCAAGAATATTTTTGCTTGACATAGAAATCCAGGTTAACAGTTCTTTTCCTTCAGCAGTTAAAAATGTTGCTCCACTGAAGGGGAGTAAGTCGGAGGGGGAGATGAACCATGAGAGACGATGGACTCTGAAAAACAAACTGAGGGTTCTAGAGGGGAGGAGGGTGGGGGGATGGGTTAGCCAGGTGATGGGTATTAAAGAGGGCACATTCTGCGTGGAGCACTGGGTGTTATGCACAAACAATGAATCATAGAACCCTACATCAAAAACTAATGATGTAATGTATGGTGATTAACATAACAATAAAAAATTTTTAAAAAAATGTTGCTCCACTGCTTTCTGGACACCATGGTTTCTGATGAGACATACAAAGTCATCTGAATTATTCTCCTATAGATAATATGTCATTTTTCTCTGGGTGCTCTCAAAATTCTTTTGTCTTTCAGCAATTTAGTTAGGATTTGTTTGGTGCAGATTTCTTTGAGTTTATCTGATGGAGTTTAGCCACCTTCTTCAATCTGTAGGTTTGTGTTTTTTTCCAAACCTAGGATGTTTTCAGTCATTATTTCTTCAAATATTATTTTAGTCATATATTCTTCCTTCTCTCCTTCTGGAACTTCAGTGACATGAATATTAGACATTTTGTTATTGTCCCAAATGTCCCTTGGGCATTGTTTTTTTTTTAAGTTTTTATTTAAATTCCAGTTAGTTAACATACAATATCATATTAGTTTCAGGTGTACAATTTAGTGATTCAACACTTTCATATAGCCGTTCATTTTTTTAAATCATTTATTTCTCTCCAGATTGGATAATTTTTATTGACCTACTTTCAAGTTCACTGACGCTTTATAATTTTTATTCTATTACTATTGAGTATATCTAATGAGCTTTTTATTTTGGTTATTGAATTTTTTAGTTTTAAGATTTCCATTAATTTCTTTTTCTTTATTTTGATGTACTCCCTACTTTAATTCCAGCATCTGTGCCATCGTAACATTGATATCTGATTGCCTTTTCCTAAGTGAGTTGAGATTTTTGTGATTCTTTGTGTGCCAAATTATTTTTGTTTTTAAAAAGTGGATGTTTTCCAAAACAAATGATGTAATATATGGTGATTAACATAACAAAAAAATTTTTTAAAAGTGGATGGTTTGGGGGGGCGGAGTAAGATGGCGGAGGAGTAAGAGACCTAGATTTCATCTGGTCTCAGGAATTCAGCTGAATAGGAATCAAACCATTCTGAACCTACGAACTCAACAGGAGATCAAAGAGGAGAGTAGCAACAACTCTCTGAACAGAGAAGCGACCACTTACTGGAAGGTAGGATGTGCGGAGAAGTGAATCCGAGGCGATATTCGGGAGGATAGACGGCGGGGGAGGGGCCTCCGCCGGCCGCTTCTGGCAAGTGATAGAGCCGAGGAGCACAAAATCGGAACTGTTAGAAGTCGGCTCCGCTGAGGGACGTCACTGCAGTTGCTAACCAGGGAGTGGAATCCTCCCGGGACAGTGTGGTCTCAGGACCCTTGGGGTCACAGAAAGACTGGGGGTGCCTGAGTGCACCAGAGCTCCCAGGTATCGGAGTGGGGAAGCCGGCTGCAGAGACGGAGCCGAGGCGCGGGCTCTCAGCTCGGGGTAGCCATAAACTTTGATCCGCGGCCCAGTCGGGCCACTGCTCCTCCAGCAGGGACCCAACAAGCGGAGAGCCGGGGAGACTCCCCTTCCTTCCCAGGGAGAAGTGGCGCGGGAACACACCGCAGGGATCTGCTGGGTTTGGAGACTCCACACAGGGTCGGGTGCCAGAGATAGCAACACTCAGGCACAGGCCGGGTGAGCACGGAGTGCGGCCAGAGACCGGGGACATGGGAGTGACTGCTTTTCTCTGGGGGCGGACTGAGGAGCAGGGCTCTGAGTTCTCAGCTCCCCTAGGTGGAGATTGGGAGGCCACATTTTTGCCCTGGTCATCCAAGGCTATACCGAGAGCTTGCAGGGAACAAAAGCTCCTGAGAGCAAACCCAAGCAGCTTGCTTAGCCCGGACCGACAAGGGTGGGGCAATTCAGCCTCCAGCAAAGACATTTGGAAACCATGGCAACAGGCCCCTCCCCCAGAAGATCAGCACGAACAGCCAGCAAGCCAAGACCAAGTTTACCGATCAAGGAGAACGGGAGAACTCCAGCGCTAGGGAAATACTGCACATAGAATTCATGGCTTTTTTTTTACCATGATTCATTAGTTCATCAAAGTTAATTTTTGTTAACTGTTTTTTTTTTTATTTTTCCTTTTCCCTTTTTCAACCAACATTTTATCAATATCTTTTTAAAAAAAAAACATTTTTTATTTTTCATTTTCTGAGGCATATTTTATCCCTTCATAGTAGTTACCCTTATTTTTGGCATATATATATAAGTTGTTCTCTCTTTAAAATTTTGAGATACAGTTTCTTCTAACAGATCAAAATATACCCTAAAGCACTAGTGTATGGCTCTGTTCTAGTCTCCTGCCTGATCACATTCTCTCCCTTTTTCCTTTTTTTTTTCTTAAATCTTCTTCTTTCTTTTTTCAAACAATTTCTTATCAAGTCCTTTTATAAAATCTTTTATAATTTTCATCCTTACAGTCATCTTCCATCCCTTCATTGTATCAACCCTTATTTGTACATATATGTCTTTCTTCCTTTAAAATTTAGGAGGCACTTTTTTCTAACAGACCAAAATACGCCCAAAATCTAGTGTGTGGCACTGATCTATGCACTAGCCTGATCATATTTGATCATATTCTGCTTTTTTTGTATTGTTCTGTTTTTGTTTTTTTTGTTTTTTTCTTTTTTTTCTTTCTTTTTTCTTTCTTTCCCTTTCTTTTCCCCTGGTTTCAGGTCTTTTCTGATTTGTATACAGTATATTTGCTGGGGACGTTGTAAACCTGTTAGCATTTTGTTCTCTCATTCATCTATTCTCCTCTGGACAAAATGACAAG
>NW_027397147.1:912602-929731 GCF_003265705.2 Callorhinus ursinus
CTTTGACAAAGCAGGAAAGAATGTCCAATGGAAAAAGGACAGTCTCTTCAACAAATGGTGTTGGGACAATTGGACAACCTCATGCAGAAGAATGAAACTGGACCATTTCCTTACACCACACACAAAAATAGACTCAAAATGGTTGAAAGACCTAGATGTGAGACAGGAGTCCATCAACATCCTAAAGGAGAACACAGGCAGCAACCTCTTCGACCTCAGCCCAGCAACTTCTTCCTAGAAACATCACCAAGGGCAAGGGAAGCAAGGGCAAAAATGAACTATTGGGATTTCATCAAGATAAAAAGCTTTTGCACAGCAAAAGAAACAGTCCACAAAACCAAAAGACAACCGACAGAATGGGAGAAAATATTTGCAAATGACATCAGATAAAGGGCTAGTATCCAAAATCTATAAAGAACTTATCAAACTCAACACCCAACAAATAATCCAATCAAGAAATGGGCAGAAGACATGAACAGACATTTTTCCAAAGAAGACATCCAAATGGCCAACAGGCACATGAAAAAGTGCTCAACATCGCTCGGCATCAGGGAAATCCAAATCAAAACCTCAATGAGATACCACCTCACACCCGTCAGAATGGCTAAAATTAACAAGTCAGGAAACGACAGATGTTGATGGGGATGCAGAGAAAGGGGAGCACTCCTACACTGCTGGTGGGAATGCAAGCTGGTGCAACCACTCTGGAAAACAGTATGGAAGTTCCTCAAAAAGTTGAAAATAGAGCTACCGTATGATCCAGCAATTGCACTACTGGGTATTTACCCCAAAGATACAAATGTAGGGATCCGAAGGGGTACATGCACCCAGATGTTTATAGCAGCAATGTCCACAATAGCCAAACTGTGGAAAGAGCCAAGATGTCCATCGACAGATGAATGGATAAAGAAGAAGTGGTATATATATGTATACACACACACACACACACACACACACACACACACACACACACACAATGGAATATTATGCAGCCATCAAAAGGAATGAGATCTTACCATTTGCAATGACGTGGATGGAACTGGAGGGTGTTATGCTGAGCGAAATAAGTCAATCAGAGAAAGACATGTATTATATGACCTCACTGATATGAGGAATTCTTAATCTCAGGAAACAAACAGGGTTGCTGGAGTGGGGGGAGATGGGGTGGCTGGCTGATAGACACTGGGGAGGGTTTGTGCTATGGTGAGCGCTGTGAATTGTGCAAGACTGTTGAATCACAGATCTGTACCTCTGAAACAAATAATGCAATATATGTTAAGAAAAAAAAAGAAGATAGCAAGAGTGGAAGAATGAAGGGGGGGAAATCGGAGGGGGAGATGAACCATGAGAGACGATGGACTCTGAAAAACAAACTGAGGGTTCTAGAGGGGAGGGTGGTTGGGGGATGGGTTAGCCTGGTGATGGGTATTGGGGAGGGCACGTTCTGCGTGGAGCGCTGGATGTTATGCACAAACAATGAATCATGGAACACTACATCAAAAACTAATGATGTATGGTGATTAACATAACAGTAAAAAATTTTTTTAAAAAAAGTTAAACATAGATTACCATAGGATTCAGCAATTCCACTTCTAGGTATATACCCACAATAGTTGAAAGTAGGAACTCAAACAGGTGTTTGTTACACCAATGCTCATAACAGCATTATTCACAAAATCCAAAAGATAAAAACAACCCAAATGTCCCACAGATAAATGGAAGCCACATGTTGTGTTATTCATACAGTGACTTTATTCAGCCTTAAAAAGGAATGAATTCTTATACATGCTAAAACATGGTTGAATCTAGAAAGAATCATGCTAAGTGAAATAAGCCAGACACGAAAGGATTCCATTTTATACGAGGCACATACAGTAGGAAAACTCATATTGACAGAAAGTAAAAGTGAAGCTAAAATAAGGAAGGAATAGAGAATTACTGTTTAATGGGTGCAGAAATTTAGTTTAGGATCTTAAGATAGTCTGGAAATGGATGGTGGTGATGGTTGTGAATGTGCTTAATGCTGCTTGAATTGATGAAATAATAAATGTAATGTTTCTTATATTTTACCACAATAAAAAAGTTTTTAAGAAAACAATAGGGAAGAATACAATTGGAAATAAAATTAAGTATTAAATGAAAGTGTTCACATATTTTAAAAATTCAATTTACTAGAAAATAAAATGTACAACAACAAAAAACAAAATGTATCTAGACTAGTGTTAGTTCATTCTTCTCCTCTTCCTCTCCTTTCAGGTTTGAACCTCTGATTAATGACCTGGAAAATAAACAAAAAGAGCTGGGCATTGCCAGCTTTGGTGTTTCAATCACCACCATGGAAGAAGTCTTCATTAAGTGAGTAATAATGACTTAAAAAAAAAAAACTTCCACCCCTAAAATGTCAATTGGAGAGCAAACCCCACCCTCTTTGTATTGGAATGAAGTAATCACAGTTATGGAGTTTTTTCAAATATGTTAATATTTTATGCTAATGCATTTCCATATATTCAGCTGAGAGTATGTAAAGATTTTGGGTGTGGGCCTTGATACATGTGTCTTTGTAGTAGATGGTTTGTTAGTCAAGAAAAAGAAAGAATTAATATCTATGTTATCAGGAAAAGTTCTAGTTCTAACTTGAAGTCTATACTAGAAATTACTTAAAATTTTTAACTTAACCATGTTTTCATAATTTGTTTAATTGATGCATGGTTTGTTTTGTTTCTTGCACTGTAAAAAAGTTCAAAATGAAAATGTCCAGGGAATTCAGGCTGTCACTAGGCAAAATAAGCTGATTCTCTTTCAAAAGATTTCACAAAATGTCCTTTTTCTGGTAAGGTTATGACAGAACTAGATCTAAACTTCATTCTCTCAGACTCAGTGTTTTAATATTATCAGTGTCACATAGTTGACTTGGTGTAATTATTCACATGAATTAGGTTTGCAGAAGACATATATATATAAATTAAAATGCCACTTAATTTATGATGAATAAATTATAATAAGCATAATTTATAATAAGAAATTGCTTCTTGGCTATTCAATCAAATGTTCTTTTGTCTGTCTCTAGGCAAGCTACATAGGGAGTAAAATTATAATGAGAAACTTCCTTTGTGAATACAACTAGAACAAGCTCTGTAAGGGCAGAGACCAAATCTGTTTTGTTCACTGACTATACTTGGGGCCACAGACAGTGTCACATAATAGATACTCAAAAAAGTTCTCAGATGAATAAATGAATGGATACTATTTAAAACCATTATCTGCACAATAGTTGCTTTACCTGCCATTGGGAATTATAGTTTAAAACCTTAGGGCGCCTGGGTAGCTCAGCCATCTAAGTGTCTGCCTTCAGCTCAGGTCATGATCCCAGGGTCCTGGGATTGAGCCCCGCATTGGGCTCCCTGCTCAGCAGGAGGCCTGCTTCTCCCTCTCCCACTCCCGCTGCTTGTGTTCCTGCTCTCACTCTCTCTGTCTCTGTCAAATAAATAAATAAAATCTTAAAAAAAATAAAACCTTAGACCAACACGATGGTATCTGGGTTGTCTTTCCATTCAGGGCCTCTACCCTTTTTTCTTTCAAATCTTTATTTAAATTTTAGTTAGTTAACATACACTGCAATATTAGTTTCTGGAATAGAATTCAGTTGTTCATCACTTACATAACACCCAAGTGCTTATGACAAGTGCCCTCTTTAAAATCCATCACCCTGGGGCGCCTGTGTGTCTCAGTCATTAAGAGTCTACCTTTGGCTCAGGTCATGATCCCAGGGTCCTGGAATCGAGCTCTGCATCGGGCTCCCTGCTTGGCGGGGAGCCTGCTTCTCCCTTTCCCACTCCCCCTGCTTGTGTTCCCTCTCTTGCTTTGTCTTTCTCTGTCAAATAAAATATTTTTCAAAAAAATAAAAAATAAAACCCATCACCCATCTAGTCTGTCCCCCACCCACCTCCCTCTATCAGTTCCAGTTTGTTCTCTATCCTTAAGAATCTCTAATGGTTTGTTTCCCTCTCTCTTTTTCCTTTCCCTTCCCCCTCCCATATGTTCATCTGTTTTGTTTCTTAAATTCCACATATGAAGGAAATCATATGGTATTTGTCTTTCTCTGACTGACTGACTTTGCTTAGCATAATACACTCTAGCTCCAACCACGTTGTTGCAAATGGCAAGGTTTCATTCTTTTTGATGGCTGAGTAATATCCCATTGTATATATATACCACATCTTCTTTATCCATTCATCAACCGATGGACATTTGGGCTCTTTCCATAGTTTGGCTATTGTTGATAATGCTGCTATAAACATTGGGGTTCATGTGCCCCTCTGAATCTGTATTTTTGTATCTTTGGGGTAAATACCTAGTAGCGCAATAGCTGGATCATAGAGTAGTTCCATTTTTAATTTTTTAAGGAACATCCATACTGTTGTCCAGAGTGGCCGCACCAATTTTCATTCCCACCTACAGAGCAAGAGAGTTCCTGTTTCTCCACATCCTCACCAACATCTATTGTTTCTTGTGTTGTTAATTTTAGCCATTCCAACAGGAGTGAGGTGGTATCTCATCATGACTTTGATTTGTATTTTCCTGATGATGAGTGATATTGAGCATTTTTTCATGTGTCAGCCATCTGGATGTCTTTTTTGGAAAAGTGTCTATTCATGTTTTCTGCCCATTTCTTAAATGGATTATTTGTTTCTGGGGTGGTGAGTTTGGTATGTTCTTTATATATTTTGGATACTAAACCTTTATCAGATATGTCATTTGCAAATATCTTCTCCCATTCTGTAGGCTGCCTATTAGTTTTGTTGATCGTTTCCTTTGCTGTAAAGAAGCTTTTTACCTTGATGAAGTCCCAGTAGTTCACTTTTGCTTTTGTTTCCGTTTCTCAGCTACAGCCAAGGTCAAAGAGGTTGCTGCCTATGTTCTCCTCTAGTATTTTGATGGTTTCCTGTCTCACATTTAGGTCTTTCATCCATTTTGAACTTGTTTTTGTGTGTGGTGTAAGAAAATGGTCCAGTTTACTTATGCATATGGCTGTCCAGTTTTCCCATTACCATTTGTTGAAGAGACTGTCTTTTTTCCACTGGATATTCTTTCCGACTTTGTCAAAGATTGGTTGACCATATAGTTCTGGTCCATTTCTGGCTTTTCTGTTCTGTTCCATTGGTCCGTGTGTCTGTTTTTGTGCCAATATCATACTGTGTTGATGACTACAGCTTTGTAATATAGCTTGAATTCTGGAATCATGATGCCTCCAGTTTTGTTTTTCTTTTCCCACAATCACTTTAGCTATTCAGGCTCTTTTCTGTTTCCATACAAATTTCAGGATTGTTTGTTCTAGCTTTGTGAGAAATGCTGGTGGTATTTTGATAGGGATTGTTTTAAATGTGTAGATTGCTTTGGGTAGTATAGATGTTTTAACAGTGTTTGTTCTTCCAGTCCATGAGTATGGAATGCTTTTCCAATTCTTTGTGTCCTCTTCAGTTTCTTTCATAAGTGTGCTATAGTTTTCAGAGTATAGATCTTTTACTTCTTTGGCTAGGCTTATTCCTAGGTATCTTATTCATTTTGGTGCAATTGTAAACAGGATCGATTCCTTGATTTCTTCTTTGCTGCCTCATTATTGGTGTATAGAAATGCAAAAGATTTCCATATATTGACTTTATATCCTGCGACTTTGCTGAATTCGTGTATTAGCTCTAGCAATTTTTTGGTGGAGTCTTTCAGGTTTTCTACATAAAGTATCATGCCATCTGCAAATGGTGAAAGTTTGACTTCTTCCTTGCCAATTTGCATGCCTTTTATTTCTTTTTGTTGTCTAATTGCTGAGGCTAAGACTTCCAGTAGTATGTTAAATAATAATGGTGAGAGTGGACCTCCTTGTCTTGTTCCTGACCATAGAGAAAAGCCTCTCAATTTTTTCCCATTGAGGATGACATTACAATGACATTAGCTGTGGGTCTTCCATATATGGCCTGTATGATGTTGAGGTACGTTCTTTCTATCCCTACTTTGTTGAGGGATTTTATCAAGAATGGATAATGTAAGGTGCATGGGTGGCTCAGTCGTTAAGAGTCTGCCTTGGCTCAGGTCATGGTCCCAGTGTCCTGGAATTGAGTCCTGCATTGGGCTCCCTGCTCAGCGGGAAGCCTGCTTCTCCCTCTCCCACTCCTCCTGCTTGTGTTCCCTCTCTTACTATGTCTCTTTCTATCAAACAAATTAAATATCTAAAAAAAAAGAATGGATACTGTATTTTGTCAAATGCTTTTTCTGCATCTATTGAGAAGATCATTTGGTTCTTATCCTTTCTTTTATTATTGTGTTGTATCAGGTTGATTGATTTGCGAATATTGAACCAGCCCTGCTGCAAACCTGATCTGTCTTCCTTTATAGGTCAAGGACTTTTTTTCCCTTGCTGCTTTCAGGATTCTTTCCTTGTCTGTGTATTTGTGAATTTAACTATGATATGCCTTGGTGATGGCCATCTTTTGTTGAATTGAATGGGAGTTCTCTGTGCTTCTTGGATTTTGATGTCTGTGTCCTTCCCCAGATTAGGGAAGTTTTCAGCTATAATTTTCTCAAATTAACCTTCTGCCCCTTTTTTCTCTTTTCATCTTCTGAGACACCTATGATATAAATGTTATTCCATTTTAATAAGTCACTAAGTTCCTTAAGTCTACCCTCATGATACATTACCTTTGATTCCCACTTCTTTTCAGCTGTACTTTTTCAGTTTATCTTTTAAATCACTTCTTCATTCCTCTAATTCATCCATCCTTGTTGTTATGGCGTCCATTTGGGTTTGTAATTTTAATTTACACTTGACTAGCTTTTAGCTCTTTTATCTCTGGAGAAAGGGATTCTCTGGTATCTTCTATGCTTTTTGAAATTCCAGCTAATATCCTTATAACTGTTGTTTTAAATTCTATTTAAGACATCTTACTTATATCTGTATTGATTAATTCTCTAGCCATCATTTATTCCTGGTCTTTCTTTAGGGGTGAATTCCTCCATCTTGTAATTTTGGAGGTCAGAAGAAAGAAAAGAAAAAGAAAATTTTTTTCAATTAAAAGAATAAATGAAAAAAGCTAGGTATGTTTTGGTCTGCTTGTTTAGACAATCTTGAGAGAAAAAAGAAAGAAAAATTTAAAAATAATACAATAATACAATAAAATAAAATTTAAAAATTACTTTTTCTGTATTCCCCACCCAAAAAAAACAGAAAACAAAAAAACCCAAAAGAAGCTAGATCCTGTTTCCCACAAAACTGAAGTTTTGCTGCACTCTATGATCAATAGACTTGGTGCATGCAAAAGGTTTGTGCTAGACTTCTTGGAGAGGGACCTGCTGCTCCAATTCTCTGGTGGATTTGCCCTAGTGGTGATACACCAGCAGGGCTCAGCAGGACTGGCATAATTCTCCTGTAAAGCCATCTGTCCCTGGACTTTTGCTTATTGAGAGTTTTTTGATAACTGATTCAATTTCATTACTAGTAATCTCTCAGTTCGAATTTTTATTTCTTCCTGATTCAGTGTTAGAAGATTATATGTTTTTAGGAATTTATCTAGAAATTCTTCTAGGTTGTACAGTTTATTGGCATACAGTTTTCATGGTATTCTCATGTCCTTTGTATTTCTATGGTTGTTATTTCTCTTACTTTGTTTCTGATTTCATTCATTTTTATCTCAATGAGTCTAGGTAAAGGTTTATTGCTTTTCAAAGAATCAGCTCCTGGTTTCATTAATCTTTTCCACTTCTTTTATGATTTCAATTTCTTAAATTTATTGAGACTTGATTTATGGCCTAATGTGTGATCTGTTCTGGAGACTATTCCATGTGCATTTAAAGAGAATGTGTATTCTACTGTTTGGGGATGGAATATTCTGTATATATCTGCTAGGTGCATCTGATCTAATGTGTCATTCAAAGCCACCATTTCCTTGCTAATTTTCTGCCTAGATGATCTATCTATCCATTGATGTGAGTGGGATATTAAAGTTCTCTAGTATTATGTATTACTGTCGATTTCTCCCTTTATATCTATTAATAATTGCTTTATGTATTTAGGTGCTTCTATGATGGGTGTGTAAATATTTTTAATCACAATAGACATTTATTTAAAGTAATACATTTGTAGCTCAAAGAGTTCCAAATTGTGCATTTCAGGTTTATCCAACTTATTAAAAATATTTGAGGACAGCTGCAACTGCAGATTTCAACTCCATGATTATTTCTTTGCCCATTCTTCTTTCTCTTTTCTTTCCCAAATAACTTCTTTCAGATATGGGTCAAGGTAGACTGTATCCTCTTCATATTTTTTTTCCACTGCTCTTTAGGCAAGATCTGCTGCTTCATGGTCAGGTCCAGTACTCTCTTAATGTGAAACATCCTGTCATTATAAAGGTTCTCAGGAAGCCTTCTTAAGGCCTCTTTCACATCATCATTCTCATGTATTGTATCATCTTACATTAACCCGTTTATTGAACCATGCAGCATTCTAATACCATTTTTTAATACCCTCTAGCCACCAGCCTGATGCCACTACGGCAGGTCTGCTCACCATTTTGACCCGACACTGCTGGGTGCATAAACATTTACAATTGTTATATTCTCTTGTCAGATGCTTCCCTTTGTCATCATGTAGTCCTCTTCTTTGTCTTTTGCTACAGTCTGTTTCAAAATCGATGATGTCTGATATAAGTACTGCCATTCTGGTTTATTTTTTCTTCCACTTGCATGCTATATGTTTTTCTAGGCCTTCACTTTCAGTCTCTACATGTCTTTAGGTCTGAAGAGAGTCTCTTGTGGCAGCATATAGATGGGTTTAGGTTTATTTATCTATTCAATCACCCTTTGTCTTTTTTTATGTTATGTTAATCACCATACATTACATCATTAGTTTTTGATGTAGTGTTCCATGATTCATTGTTTGTATATAAAACCCAGTGCTCCATTCAGTACATGCCCTCTTTACTACCCATCACGAGGCTAACTCATCCCCCCACCCCCCTCCCCTCTAGAACCCTCAGTTTGTTTCTCAGAGTCCATAGTGTCTCATGATTCGTTTACCCCTCCAATTCCCCCGTCTTTCATTTTTCCTTTCCTGCTATCTTCTCTTTTTTTTAACATATAATGTATTATTTGTTTCAGAGGTACAGGTCCGTGATTCAACGGTCTTACACAATTCACAATGCTCACCATAGCACATACCCTCCCCAAAGTCTATCACACAGCTACCGCATCCCTCCCACCAGTCCAGCAACCCTCAGTTTGTTTCCTGAGATTAAGAAGTCCTCATATCAGTGAGATCATATGATACATGTCTTTCTCTGATTGACTTATTTCGCTCAACATAATACCCTCCAATTCCATCCACGTCATTGCAAATGGCAAGATCTCATTCATTTTGATGGCTGCATAATATTCCATTATATATACACCACTTCTTCTTTATCTGTTCATCTGTCGATGGACATCTTGGCTCTTTCCATAGTTTGGCTACTGTGGACATTGCTGCTCTAAACATTGGGGTGCACGTACCCCTTTGGATCACTACATTCATATCTTTGGGGTAAATACCCAGTAGTGCAATTGCTGGATGATAAGGTAGCTCTATTTTACAATTTTTGAGGAACCTCCATACTATTTTCCAGAGTGGCTGCTCCAGCTTGCATTCCCACCAACAGTGTAAGAGGATTCCCCTTTCTCCACATCCCCGCCAACATCTGTTGTTTCCTGACTTGTTAATTTTAGCCATTCTGACTGGTGTGAGGTGGTATCTCATTGAGGTTTTGATTTGGATTTCCCTGATGCCAAGCGATGTTGGGCAGTTTTTCAAGTGTCTGTTGGCAATTTGGATGTCTTCTTTGGAAAAATGTCTGTTCATTTCTTCTGCCCATTTCTTGATTGGATCATTTGTTCTTAGGGTGTTGAGTTTTAAGAAGTTCTTTATAGATTTTGGATACTAGCCCTTTATCTCATATGTCATTTGCAAATATCTTCTCCCATTCTGTCAATTGTCTTTTGGTTTTGTTGACTGTTTCCTTTGCTGTGCAAAAGCTTTTTATCTTGATGAAGTCCCAATAGTTCATTTTTACCCTTGCTTCCCTTGCCTTTGGTGATGTTTCTAGGAAGTTTTTGCAGCTGAGTTCGAAGAGGTTGCTCCCTTGATCTCCTTTAGGATTTTGATGGACTCCTGTCTCACATTTAGGACTTTCAACCATTTTGAGCCAATTTTTTCTGTGGTGTAAGGAAATGGTCCAGTTTCATTCTTCTGCATGAGGTTGTCCAATTTTCCCAACACCATTTGTTGAAGAGACTGTCTTTTTTCCATTGGACATTCTTTCCTGCTTTGTCAAAGATGAGTTGACCATAGAGTTGAGGGTCCATTTCTGGGCTCTCTATTCTGTTCCATTGATCTATGTGTCTGTTTTTATGCCAGTACCATACTGTCTTGATGATGACAGCTTTGTAGTAGAGCTGGAAGTCCGGAATTGTGATGCTGCCAGCTTTGCTTTTCTTTTTCAACATTCCTCTGGCTATTCGGGCTCTATTCTGGTTCCATACAAATTTTAGGATTATTTTTTCCATTTCTTTGAATAAAGTGGATGGTATTTTGATAGGGATTGCATTGAATGTGCAGATTGCTCTAGGTAGCATTGACATCTTCACAACATTTGTTCTTCCAATCCATGAGCATGGAATGTTTTTCCATTTCTTTGTGTCTTCCTCAATTTCTTGCAGGAGTATTTTATAGTTTTCTGAGTACAGATTCTTTGCCTCTTTGGTTACATTTATTCCTAGGTATCTTAGGGTTTTGGGTGCAATTGTAAATGGGATCGACTCCTTAATTTCTCTTTCTTCTGTCTTGTTGTTGGTGTATAGGAATGCCACTGATTTCTGTGAATTGATTTTATATCCTGCTACTTTACTGAATTCCTGTATGAGTTCTAGCAGTTTTAGGGTGGAGTCTTTTGGATTTTCCACATAAAGTATCATATCATCTGCAAAGTTTGACTTCTTCTTTGCCAATTTAGATGCCTTTGATTTCTTTTTGTTGTCTGATTGCTGTGGCTAGGACTTCTAATACTATGTTGAATAGCAGTGGTGATAGTGAACATCCCTGCTGTGTTCCTGACCTTAGGGGAAAAGCTCTCAGTTTTTCCCCATTATATTCGCTGTGGGTTTTTCATAGATGGCTTTTATGATATTGAGGTATGTACCCTCTGTCCCTGTACTCTGAACAGTTTTGAACAAGAAAGAATGCTGTACTTTGTCAAACGCTTTCTCTGCATCTATTGAGAAGATCGTATGGTTCTTGTTCTTTCTTTTGTTAATGTATTCTATCACATTGATTGATTGGCAGATGTTGAACCAACCTTGCAGCCCAGGGATAAATCCCACTTGCTCATGGTGAATAATATTTTAATGTACTGTTGGATCCTATTGGCTAGTATTTTGGTGAGAATTTTTGCATCCATGTGCATCAAGGATATTGGTCTGTAATTCTCCTTTTTGATGGGGTCTTTGTCTGGTTTGGGGATCAAGGTAATGGTGGCCTCATAAAAGGAGTTTGGAAGTTTTCCTTCCACTTCTATTTTTTGGAACAGTTTCAGAAGAATAGGTATTAATTCTTCTTTAAATGTTTGGTAGAATTCCCCTGGGAAGCCATCTGGCCCTGGGCTTTTGTTTGTTGGGAGATTTTTGATGACTGCTTCAATTTCCTTTATATTTCCTTTATAGGTCAATTTCCTTTATATTTCCTTTATAGGTCTGTTCAGGTTTTCTATTTCTTCCTGGTTCAGTTTTGGTAGTTTTTACTTCTCTAGGAATGCTTCCATTTCTTCCAGATTATCTAATTTGCTGGCATAGAGTTGCTCATAATATGTTCTTATAATTGTTTGTATTTCCTTGGTGTTGGTTGTGATCTCTTTCATTCATGATTTTATCTGGGTCATTTCTCTTTTCCTTTTGATCAGTCTGGCCAGGGGTTTATCAATCTTGTTAATTCTTTCAAAGAACCAGCTCCTAGTTTCGTTGATCTGTTCTACTGTTCTTTTAGTTTCTAGTTCATTGATTTCTGCTCTGATCTTTATGATTTCTCTTCTCCTGCTGGGTTTAGGCTTTATTTGCTGTTCTTTCTTCAGCTCCTTTAGCTGTAGGATTAGGTTGTGTATTTGAGACCTTTCTTGTTTCTTGAGAAAGGCTTGTATTGCTATATACTTTCCTCTTAGGACTGCCTTTGCTGTATCCCAAAGATTTTGAACAGTTGTGTATTCATTTTCATTTGTTTCCATGAATTTTTTAATTCTTCTTTAATTTCCTGGTTGACCCATTCATTCTTTACTATGTTGCTCTTTAGCCTCCATGTACTTGAGTTCTTTCTGACTTTCCTCTTGTGATTAAGTTCTTGTTTCAACGCATTGTGGTCTGGGGCGCCTGGGTGGCTCAGATGGTTAAGCGTCTGCCTTTGGCTCAGGTCATGATCCTGGGGTCCTGGGATCCAGTCCCGCATCAGGATCCCTGCTTCTTGGGAGCCTGCTTCTCCCTCTGCCTCTCTCTCTCTTTGTCTCTCATGAATAAATAAATAAGGTCTTAAAAAAAAAAGCATTGTGGTCTGAAAATATGCAGGGAATGATCCCAAACTTTTGGTACCGGTTGAGACCTGATTTGTGACCTAGGATGTGATCTTTTCTGGAGAATGTTCCATGGGCACTAGAGAAGAATATGTATTCCGTTGCTTTGGGATGGAATGTTCTGAATATATCTGTGAAGTACATCTGGTCCAGTGTGTCATTGAAAGTCTTTATTTCCTTGTTGATCTTTTGCTTAGATGATCTGTCCATTTCAGTCAGGGGGGTGTTAAAATCCCCCACTATTATTGTATTGTTGTCAATGTGTTTCTTTGCTTTTGTTATTAATTGACTTATATAATTGGCTGCTCCCATGTTAGAGGCATAGATATTTACCATTGTTAGATCTTCTTGTTGGATAGACCCTTTAAGTAGGATATAGTGTCCTTCCTCATCTCTTATTATAGTGTTTGTTTTAAAATCTAATTTGTATGATATAAGGATTGCCACCCCAGCTTTCTTTTGGTGTCCATTAGCATGGTAAATGGTTTTCCACCCCCTCACTTTCAATCTGGGGGTGTCTTTGGGTCTAAAATGAGTCTCTTGCAGACAGCATATCGATGGGTCTTGCTTTTTATCCAATCTGAGAGCCTGTGTCCTTTGGGGCATTTAGCCATTTACATTCAGGGTAACTATTGAAAGATATGAATTTAGTGCCATTGTATTGCCTGTAAGGTGACTGTTACTATATATTGTCTGTGTTCCTTTCTGGTCTATGTTACTTTTAGGCTCTGTCTTTGCTTAGAGGACCCCTTTCAATATTTGTTGTAGGGCTGATTTAGTGTTTGCAAATTCCTTTAGTTTCTGTTTGTCCTGGAAACTTTTTATCTCTCCTTCTATTTTCAATGACAGCCTAGCTGGATATAGTATTCTTGGCTGCATATTTTTCTCTTTTAGCGCTCTGAATATATCATGCCAGTCCTTTCTGGCCTGCCAGGCCTCTGCGGATAGGTCTGTTGCCAATCTAATGTTTCTACCATTGTAGGTTACAGATCTCTTATCCCAAGGTGCTTTCGGGATTTTCTCTTTGTCTCTGAGACTCTTAAGTTTTACTATTAGATGTCAGGGTGTTGACCTATTTTTAGGGGAGTTTTCTGTACCTCCTGGATTTTGATGCCTGTTTCCTTCCCCAAATTAGGGAAGTTCTCTGCTATAATTTGCTCCAATATACCTTCTGCCCCTCTTTCTCTTTCTTCTTCTTCTGGGATCCCAATTATTCTAATATTGTTTTGTCTTATGGTATCACTTATCTCTCGAATTCTGCCTTCATGATCAGTAGTTCTTTATCTCTCTTTTTCTCAGCTTCTTTATTTTCCATCATTTGGTCTTCTATATCATTAATTTGCTCTTCTGCCTCATTTATCCTAGCAGTGAGAACCTCCATTTTTTATTGCACCTCATTAATAGCCTTTTTGATTTCGACTTAGTTAGATTTTAGTTCTTTTATTTCTCCAGAAAGGGTTTCTCTGATATCTTCTATGCTTTTTTCAAGCCCAGCTAGTATCCTTAAAATTGTCATTCTGAACTCTAGTTCCAACATCTTACTAATGTCCATATTGATTAGGTCCCTGGCAGTTGGTACCGCCTCTTTTTCTTTTTTTTTTTTTTTTGAGGTGATTTTTTCTGTCTTGTCATTTTGTCCAGAGGAGAATAGATGAATGAGAGAACAAAATGCTAACAGGGTAACAATGACCCCAGAAAAATATACACTAAACAAATCAGAAGAGACCTGAAACTGGGAGGAAAGAAAGGGAAAGAAAAGGAAAAAAAAAAAACAGAATATGATCAAATATGATCAGGCTGGTGCATAGATCAGTGCCACACACTAGATTTTGGGCTTATTTTGGTCTGTTAGAAGAGAGTGCCTCCCAAAATTTTAAAGAAAGAAAAGCTTATATATGGACAAAAATAAGGGTAAATACAATGAAGGAATGGAATGACTGTAAGGTGAAAATTATAAAAGATTTTATAAAAGATAAGATAAGAAGTTGGTTGAAAAAAGAAAGAAGAGGATTAAAAAAAGGGGGGAGAGAATGTGATCAGGCAGGAGACTAGAATAAAGCCATACACTACAGGTTTAGGGTATATTTTGGTCTGTTAGAAGAAACTGTATCCCAAAATTTTAAAGAGAGAACAATATATATATGGTTAACTACTATGAAGGGATAGAATATGACTCTAAAAATGAAAAATAAAAAAGATTTTTTTAAAAAAGGGATTGATAAGATGTTGGTTGAAAAAGGGAAAAAGAAAAATTCAAAAAACAGAAAAAAGAAAATTTTAAAAATTAACTTAATAAACTAACGAATCATGGGGAAAAAGCCATGAATTCTATGTGCCGTATTCCCCTAGTGCTAGAGTTCTGCCGTTCTCCATGATTGGTAAACTTGGTCTTCACTGACTGTTCTTGATGATCTTCTGGGGGAGGGGCCTGTTGCAGTGGTTCTCAGATGTCTTTGCCAGAGGCGGAATTGCCTCGCCCTTCCCGGGTCTGAGGTAAGGAATCTGCTCGGCTTTGCTCTCAGGAGATTTTGTTCCCTGCAAGCTTTCCGTGCAGCTTTGGAGGATGAGACTGAAAATGGCAGCCTCCCAATCTCCGCCCTGGAGGAGCTGAGAACTCAGGGCCCTGCTCCTCAGTGTGCCCCCAGAGAAAAGCAGTCAATCACTCCCGTCTCCCCAGTCTCCAGCTGCACTCTGTGCTCACCCGGCCTGTGACTGAGCATTTCTATCTCTGGCACATGGCCCTGTTTGGAGTCTCCAAACCCAGCAGATCCCTGCAATGCATTCCCGCGCCGCTCCTCCCCCGGGGAGGAAGGGGAGTCTCCCTGGATCTGCCACTTGTTGGGTGCCTGCTGGAAGAGCAATGGCCCGACTGTGCCGTGGATCACAGCTTAGGGCAACCCCAAGCTGAGAGCCTGCCCTCGGCTCCATCTCTGCAGCTGGCTTCCCTGCTCCGATACCTGGGAGCTCTGCCGCCCTCAGGCATCCCTGGTCTTTCTGTGACCCCGAAGGTCCTCAGACCACACTGTCCCAGTTAGCCACTAGAGCGACGTCCCTCAGCAGAGCCAACTTATAAAATTTCCGATTTTGTGCTCCACTGCTCTATCACTTTTTGGTAGCCGCTGATGGAGGCCCCTTCCCCCACCATCTATCTTCCGAATATCACCTCGGATTCACTTCTCTGCATGTCCTAACTTCCAGAAAGTAGTCATTTTCTGTTCAGAGAGTTGCTGCTATTCTCCGATCTCCTGTTGAGTTTGTAGGTGTTTGGAATGGTTTAATCCCTATCTAGCTGAATTCCTAGGACCAGATGAAATTTAGGTCTCCTACTCCTCTGCCATCTTGCTCCTCCCCTCTCCCTTTGTCTTTTGATTGGAGCATTTAGTCCATTTAAAGTAATTGCTGATAAGTATGTATTTATTGCCATTTTATTCATTGTTTTTTTAGTTGTTTTTGTAGTTCTCTTCTTTCCTCTTGTTCTCTGCCCTTATGGTTTCATGGCTTTCTTTAGCATTATGTTTGGATGCCACTCTCTTTATTTTTGGTGTATCTATTATAGGTTTTTGATTTGTAGTCACCATTGTCATTACATTCATATATAACATCTTTTTTTAATTTTTTTATTGTTATGTTAATCACCATATATTACATCATTAGTTTTTGATGCAGTGTTCCATGATTCATTGTTTGTTCATAACACCCAGTGCTCCATGCAGAACGTGCCCTCCTCAATACCCATCACCAGGCTAACCCATCCCCCTACCCGCCTCCCCTCTAGAACCCTCAGTTTGTTTTTCAGAGTCCATCATCTCTCCTGGTTCGTCTCGCCCTCTGACATACTCCCCTTCGTCCTTCCTTTCCTGTTATCTTCTTCTTTTTCTTCTTTCTTAAAATATGTTGCGTTATTTGTTTCAGAAAGACAGATCTGTGATTCAACAGTCTTGCACAATTCACAGCGCTCACCGTAGCACATACCCTCCCCAATGTCTATCACCCAGCCACCCCATCCCTCCCACCCCCGACGACTCCAGTAACACTCAGTTTCTTTCCTGAGATTAAGAATTCCTCATATCAGTGAGGTCATGTGATACATGTCTTTCTCTGATTGACTTATTTCACTCAGCATAACACCCTCCAGTTCCATCCACGTCGTTGCAAATGGCAAGATCTCATTCCTTTTTTTTTTTAAATTTTTTTTAAATTTTTTTTATTGTTATGTTAATCACCATATATTACATCATTAGTTTTTGGTGCAGTGTTCCATGATTCATTGTTTGTTCATAACACCCAGTGCTCCATGCAGAACGTGCCCTCCTCAATACCCATCACCAGGCTAACCCATCCCCCTACCTGCCTCCCCTCTAGAACCCTCAGTTTGTTTTTCAGAGTCCATCATCTCTCCTGGTTCGTCTCCCCCTCTGACTTACTCCCCTTCATTCTTCCTCTCCTGCTATCTTCTTCTTTTTCTTTTTTCTTAAAATATGTTGCGTTATTTGTTTCAGA
>NW_027397147.1:934731-949444 GCF_003265705.2 Callorhinus ursinus
GCCTGTTTCCTTCCTCACATTAGGGAAGTTCTCTGCTATTATTTGCTCCAATATACCTTCTGCCCCCCTCTCTCTTCTTCTTCTGGGATCCCAATTATTCTAATGTTGTTTCGTCTTATCCATATATAACATCTTATGTGTGTAGCAGTCTATATTAATTTGATGGTTGCATAAGTTTGGACACATTCAAAAAGCACTAAATTTTTATTCCCCAAGTCTTTATGTATACAGTGTCATATTTTACATTGTTGTATTTTGTGTATCCCTTAGACTGATTTTTGTAGACATAACTGATTACTACTTTTGCATTTTAACCTCCACACTGGCTTTATAAGTGATCGATCTACTACCTTTATTATATATTTGCTTTTTCCTGTGAAATTTTTTCTTTTCATAATTTTCTTCTAGTTATGGCCTTTTCTTTCCACTCAAGGAATTCCCTTTAACATTTTTTGTAAGGCTTATTTAGTAGTTATGAACTCTTTTAACTTTTGTTTTTTGGGGATACTTTTTATCTTTCCTTTTATTCTGAATGATAACCTTGCCAGGTAGAGTATTCTTGGTTGCAGGTTTTTCTTTCCTTTCAGTGCTTTGAATATATCATGCTACTCTCTTCTGGCCTGCAAGTTTCTGCTGAAAAATTAGCTGATAGCCTTATGAGGTATCTCTTGTATGTAAATGTTTTAATTTTCTTGCTGCTTTTAAAATTCTCTATCATTATTTTTTGTCATTTTAATTATCTTGTGTCTTGGTATAGACCTGCTTGGGTTAATTTTGTTAGGGGCTCTCTGAACTTCCTGGATCCAACTGTCTGTTTCCTCCCTTCCTTAGGGAAGTTTTTAGCTATTATTTCTTCAAATAAGTTTTCTGCCCCTTCTCTTTTTCTTCTAATATGACATGGATGTTATATATGCTTAACATATGCTTATGCTATGTTATTATACTACGCCTGAGTGCCCTTATTTTCATTTTTTTATTTTATCTTTTTCTTCTTGCTCTTCAGCTGAGTTGCTGTCCAGGACTCTATCTTCCATCTCACTGATTCATTCTTCTGCATCTTCTCATCTACTGTTGATTTCCTTTAGTATATTTTTATTTCAGCTATGGAATTCTTCCTCTCTGACTGGTTCTTTTTTATATTTATGTCACTTTGTTGAATTTCTCACTGAGTTCATCAATTCTTTTCTCAAGTTCGGTGAGTATTTTTGTAATCATTACTTTGAATTCTTTATCAGGCATATTGCTTATCTCAGTTTCGTTTAGCTCTTTTGTTGTGATTTCATCTTGTTCTTTCTTTTGGGACATATTCCTCTGTCTCCTCATTTTTTTTTTAACTCTCTGTACTTGTTTCTATGTATTAGGGAGATCAGCTACATCTCCTACTTTTGAAAAAACTGGACTTGTGTAGAAAGGTCCTTTGGTGCCCTGTAATTCAATGCTTCCTGGTCTCCAGAACCAGGCACTCTGTATAGGTCTCCTATATGGACTGCATGTACCATACTGCTATGGCTGTGCTACCTTTACGTTCAGCCCATTTGGTTGAAATGACCTGCTTCACCTGCCATTTGCACACTGGGTAGACTTTGGTCTTTATGCTATTGAGGGGCCTGTCTGAGGCCACAGTGGGCCCTTAGGTGGGCCGGGTCAGCAGTCAGTCTACTTGTCTGCAATTAATTTTTCTGCCAGTTTTGGGCACACCAAATGGCAAGATTTCTCACTGTATGGCCTACAAAGCCTTCCATTGTCGGTTGCCAGAAGTCAGACTAGACATCTGTAATTAGTCTTTCTGCCATAGCTGCAGGCACACCAAATAGCAGGGCTTTCTTCCTGCATGGCCAGCTAAAAAGCTCTGCTGCTGGAACTTGAGACATGCTGGTAAATGGGGTTATCTTCCCCCCTCTCCAGAACAGGGGTCACTTTAGAGTGGTGCCATTTGCTGTTGGGGCTTCCTGTAGAATGTGGTGGGGCAGGAGCTGCTCTTTGGAGGGACATCTGCTGAGGTGGGTGGGTCGGACAGGGCACATCAACAAGGAACGCTGGAATGGGGTGTGTGGTGCTACCAAGATAAATGAAGAGGGTTGTCTTGTTCCTACAATTGTCTAGGTATATAGGCTACAGAGGAGAAGAAAAATGTTGCCCACCAAGACTTTTATTCTGAAGAAACCTCCTGAAGATGACTCCCACTTCCAGGGCAAGTTCTGAGATCAGCAAATCAATCTCTTTCATGTATACCCCAGGCACTTTTCAATGTCCCAGTCTGAGTTATTTACTATGCTGGCTTTTTAAGGTTAGGGACTCAGTTTCCTTTTGCCCTCCTATTCTCCCAGAGTTAAATTACCTGGCATTAAGCCTCACCAATTTTCAAAGCTCCTGAAGTTAAACCCCACTCGTTTTCAAAGACAGAATTTATAGGAACTCATCCTTGATGTGTGGATCCCCAGCGCCTGAAGTGCCTGGTGTGAGATCTGATCCTCTCACTTCTCCAGGCTTCTCGTGTCCCTCCTGTTTGTGGTTAGTATCTCCAGGGGTTTGCTTCCTGACAGTGTCTCCACCCTTCCTACACTTTTCAATGTGACCTCTTCTTTATGATTAATTGTGGTGCAACCCATTTTTTAATCAGGTCATTTCTTTATCATTGTTAAGTTTTACAATATTTCTATATATCCTTGATATTAAGCCCTTATCAGATACATGATAGGCAAACATTTTCTCTCTGTTGCATTTTTACTTTGTTTATATTCTCTTTTTTTTGTTATTGTAGTATAACTGACATACATTGTGTTAGTTTCAGGTGTATACTATAATAATTGGACAATTCTGTATATTACTCAATGCTTACCACAATAAGTATACTCTTAAACTGTCACCATACAATGTTATTACAATATTATTCACTATATTCCTTATGCTGTACTTTTCATCTCCATGGCTTATTTATTTTATCACCGGAACATTGTACTTCTTAATCCCCTTCATTTATTTCACCCCTCCCCACACCCACCTACCCTCTGGCAACCACCAGAGGTTCTCTGTATTTAAGAGGCTGGGTGTTTTTTTTTTGTTCTTTTGTTTTGTTTTTTAGATGCTACAAAAAAGTGAAATCATATGGCATTTATCTTTATCTGACTTATTTTAGTTAGCATTATCCTCTCTAGATCCATCCATGTTGTTGCAACCGCAAGATCTCATTCTTTTATTATGGGTAATATTCCTGTGTGTGTGTGTGTGTGTGTGTGTGTGTGTGTGTGTGTGTGTCACATCTTCTTAAACCACTATCAGCGAACACTTGCGTTACTTCCATATCTTGGCTATTGTGAATAATGCTGCAGTAAACAGGGGTGTATTTATCTACTGAATTTAGTATGTACTAAATACTCAATAGTGGAATTGTTGGATCATATGGTAGTTCCATTTTTAATTTTTTGAGAAACCTCCATACTTTTTTCCACAGTGGCTACACCAGCTTGCATTCCCACCAAACAGTGCACAAGTGTTCCTTTTCCTCCACACTCTTGCCAACACTTGTTCTTTCTTGTCTTTTTGATTTTAGCCATTCTCACAGGTGTGAGGTGATATCTCCTTTTGGTTTTGATTTGCATTTCCCTGAGAAGTGATGTTGAGCATCTTTTCATGTGTCTATTGGCCATCTGTATGTCTTCTTTGAAACAATGTCTATTCATGTCATCTCTTTATTATTATTTTTATTTAGCCACCATATATGTCTTCTTTGAAACAACATCTATTCATGTCATCTGTTTATTTTTCTTATTATTTTTAGTTAGCCACCATATAGTACATCATTAGTTTTTGGTGTAGTGTTCAGTGATTCAACAGTTGCATATAGCACCCAGTGCTCAACACAACATGTGCCCTCCTTAATACCTATCATCCAACTTCCCTTGGATGCTCCCCCAATGCCCCCCACCCACCTCCCCTTCCACAAACCCTCAGTTTGTTTCCCAGAGTCCATAGTCGTTCGTCTCCATCTCTGATTTCTCCCCCTTCAGTTTTCCCTCCCTTCCCCTATGGTCTTCTGTGCTATTCCTTATGTTCCACATATGAGTGAAACCGTATGATAATTGTTGTTCTCTGATTGACTTATTTCACTTAGCATAATCTCCTCCAGTCCCATCCATATCAGTGCAAATGGTGGATATTCATCCTTTCTGTTGGCTGAGTAATATTCCATTGTATATATGTACCACATCTTCTTTATCCGTTCATCTGTAGAAGGGCATCTTGGCTCCTTCCACAGTTTGGCTATTGTGGACATTGCTGCTGTGAACATTGGGGTGCATGTGCCCCTTCTTTTCAGTACATCTGTATCTTCAGGGTAAATACCTAGTAGTGCAAATGCTGGGTTTTAGGGCAGTTCTATTTTTAACTTTTTGAGGAACCTTCATACTGCTTTCCAAAGTAGCTGTATCAGCTTGCATTCCCACCAACAGTATAAGAGCATTCCCTTTCTCCACATCCTTGCTAACACTTGTTGTTTCCTTCCTTGTTAACTTTTGCCATTCTAACTGGTGTAAGGTGGTGTAAGAGTTTTAATCAAGAAAGGATTTATGTTTCCCTGATCACTAGTGATGTTGAACATTTTTTCATGTGTCTGTTACCCATTTGTATGTCTTCTTTGGAGAAGTGTCTGTTCATGCCTTCTGCCCATTTTTTGACTGGATTATTGGTTTTTGGGTGTTGAGTTTGAGAAGGTCTTTGTAGGTCTTGGATACCAGCCCTTTCTCTGTTATGTCATTTGCAAATATCTTCTCCCATTCCATAGGTTGCCTTTTAGCTTTGTTGACTCTTTCCTTTTCTGTGCAGAAGGTTTTTATCTTGATAAAAAGTCCAAATAGTTCATTTTTGCTTTTGTTTCCCTTCCTTTGGAGATGTGTCTTGAAAGAGGTTGCTGTGGCCAATGTCAAAGAGGTTACTGCCTATGTTCTCCTCTAGGATTTTGATAGGTTCCTGTCTCACATTGAAGTCTTTCATCCATTTTGAATTTATCTTTGTGTATGATGTAAGAGAATGGTCCAATTTCATTCTTCTGTATGTTGCTGTCCAATTTTCCCAGCACCATTTATTGAAGAGACTGTCTTTTCCATTGGATATTTCTTCCTGATTTGTTGAAGATTAGTTGACCATAGAGTTGAGGGTCCATATCTGGGATCTCTTTTCTGTTCCATTGATCTCTGTGTCTGTTTTTGTGTCAATACCATGGTGTCTTGGTGACCACAGCTTTGTAATATAGCATGAAATCAGGCATTGTGATGCCCCCAGCTTTGTTTGTCTTTTTCAGCATTCCCCTGGCTATTTGGTATCTCTTCTGGTTCCCTACAAATTTTAGGATTGTTTGTTCCTGCTCTATGAAAAATGCCAATGGTATTTTGATAAGGATAATATTGAAAGTGTAGATTGCTCTGGGCAGCATAGACATTTTCACAATGTTTATTCTTCCAATCCATGAACATGGAATGTTTTTCCATCTCTTTGTGTCTCCCTCCATTTCTTTTGTAAGTGTTCTGTAGTTCCTAGAGTATAGATCCTTTACCTCTTTGGTTAGGTTTATTCCTAGGTACCTTATGGGTTTTGGTGCTATTGTAAATGGAATTGATTCCTTCATTTCCCTTTCTACAGTCACATTGTTAGTGTATAGAAAATCAACTGATTTCTGTGCATTGATTTTGTATCCTACCACCTTGCTGTTCTACCAATTTTTGAGTGGAGTCTTTGGGTTTTCGACATGGAGTATCATGTCATCTGCGAAGAGTGAGAGTTTGCCTTCTTCTTTGCCAATTTGAATCCTTTTCTTTCTTTTTGTTGTCTGATTACTGATGCTAGGAGTTCTAGTACTACGTTGAACAGCAGTGGTGAGAGTGGGCATCCCTGTCATGTTCCTGACCTTAAGGGAAAGCTCTGTTTTTCCCCATTGAGAATGATATTCACTGTGGGCTTTTATGATATTGAGGAACATTCCCTCTATCCCTACACTCTGAAGAGTTTTAATCAAGAAAGGATGCTGTATTTTGTCAAACGTTTTTCTGCATCTGTTGAAAGGATCATATGGTTCTTGTCTTTTTCTTTTATTAATGTGCTCTATCACGTTCATTGGTTTACAAAAGTTGAACCACCCTTGCATCCCAGGAATAAATCCTACCTGGTTGTGATGGATAATGCTTTTAATGTACTGTTGTATCCTATTGGCTAGGATCTTATTGAGTATTTTGGCATCCATGTTCATCAGGGATATTGGTCTGTAATTCTCCTTTTTCTTGGGGTCTTTGTCTGGTTTTGGGATCGAGGTAATGCTGGCCTCATAGAAAGAGTTTAGAAGTTTTCCTTCTGTTTCTATCTTTTTGAAACAGCTTCAGTAGAATAGGTATTATTTCTTCTTTAAATGTTTGTTAGAATTCCCCTGGGAAGCCATCTGGCCCTGGACTTCTGTTTTTTGGGGGGTTTTTGATTACTGCTTCAATTTCCTTACTGCTTATTGGTCTACTCAGATTGTCTATCTTCCTGTTCCAGTCTTGGTAGTTTGTAAGTTTCCAGGAAGGCAACCACTTCATCCAGGTTGCTTAGTTTGTTGGCATATAGTTGCTATTAATAATTTCTAATGATTGTTTCTATTTCTTTGGTGTTAGTAATGATCTATCCTCTTTCATTCATGATTTTATTAATTTGGGTCCTTTCTCATTTCTTTTGGATAAGTCTGGCCAGAGGTTTATTGATCTTATTAATTCTTTCAAAGAACCAGCTTCTAGTTTCGATGGTCTGCTCTACTGTTTTTCTGGTTTTTCTATTTCATTGATCTCTGCTCTTTATTATTTCTCTTCTCTTGCTTGTTTTAGGTTTTATTTGCTGCTCTTTCTCCAGCTCCTTTAGGTGTAAGGTTAGCTTGTGCATTTAGGATTTTTCTACTTTTTTGAGAGAGGCTTGGATGGCTATGTATTTCCCCCCTTACAATCGCCTTTGCAGTATCCCATAAGTTTTGGACCAATGTGTTTTCATTATCATTGGTTTCCATGGATTGTTTAAATTCTTCTTTAATTTTCTAGTTAACCCAATCATTCTTTAGCAGGATGCTCTTTAACTTCCAAGTGTTTGAATTCCTTCCAAGTTTTCTCTTATGATTGAGTTCCAGTTCAAAGCATTGTGGTCTGATAACATGCAGGGAAAATCTCAATCTTTTGGTATTGGTTGAGACCTGATTTGTGACCCAGGATGTGATCTATTCTGGAGAAAGTTTCATGTGCACTCGAGAAGAATGGGTATTCTGTTGTTTTAGGGTGGAATGTTCTGTATATATCTATGAAGTCCATATGGTCCAATGTGTCCTTCAAAGTTCTTGTTTCTTTGTTGATCTTCTGGTTAGATGATCTGTCCATTGTTGAGAGTGGAATATTGAGGTCTCCTAGTATTAATGTGTTATTATCAATATGATTCTTTATTTTGGTTAGCAGTTGGCTTATGTAGTTGGCTGCTCCCATGTTGGTGGCATAGATATTTACAACTGAAAGGTTTTCTTATTGGATAGACCCTTTAAGTATGATATAGTGTCCCTCTACATCTCTTACTACAGTCTTTGGTTTAAAATCTAATTTGATATGAGAATTGCTACCTCCACTTTCTTTTGAGGTCCATTGGCATGATAAATGATTCTCCATTCCCTCACTCTCAATCTAGAGGTATCTTTAGGTTCAAAATGAGTCTCTTGTAAACAGCATATGGATGGGCCATGTCTTTTTATCAATCTGTAACCCTGTGCCATTTCATGGGAGCATTTAGGCCATTCACATTGAGGGTAACTATTGAAAGATATGAATTTAGTGCCACCATATTGCCTGTAAGTCCCTGTTCTATAGGTTTTCTCTGTAAATTTCTGGTTTATGTTACTCTTGAGGTCTTTCTTCTTTTATAGAACCCCCTTAAAATTTCTTGCAGGGCTGATTTGATGATCACATATTCTTTCAATTTCTGCTGGTCCTGGAAGCTCTTTGTCTCTCCATCCATTCTGATTGACCACCTTGCTGGATAAAGGATCCTTGGCTGCATGTTATTCTCATTTAGTACCCTGAATATGTCTTGCCAGCCCTTTCTGGCTTGCCAGGTCTCTGTGGATAGGTGTGACGTTATTCTGATGTTCTTTCCTCCATACATAAGAAATCTCTTCCCCCTAGCTGCTCTCGGGATGGCTTCCTTTGTTCTAAGATCTGCAGGTTTTACTACTATATGCTGGGGCATTGGTCTGTTCTCATTGATCTTGAGAGGGGTCCTCTCTGCCTCTTGGACACGAATGCTTGTTTCCTTCCCCAGATAAGGGAAGTTCTCAGCTATGATTTGCTCAAATATGCCTTCTAGTCCTCTCTCTCCACCCCTTCAGGGATCCCAATAATTCTGATATTGGAACATTTCATGGTGCCCTTGATCTCTAAGTCTGATCTCATGGGTTTGTAGCTATTTATCCCTATCCTCCTCAGCTTCCTTCCTTTCTGTCAGCTTATCTTCTAGATCACTAATTCATTCTTCTGCCTCATTTACCCTGGCTGTAAGAGTATCCAATTTGGACTGCATCTCATTCATAGCATTTTAAGTTTGGCCTGATTAGATCTCATTTCTGCCTCAGAGATTCTATATTGTCACTAATGGTTTTCTCAAGCCTAGCTACTGACTTCATAATTGCTACCCTGAAGTCTTTCTCTGACATCTTGCTTATATCCATATCCATTAGGTCTGTGGCAGAGGCCATTTTCTCTGGTTCTTTCCTTTGTTGGGAGTTCCTCCTCCTAGTCATTCTGTTGAGGGATGGTTGAGGGAATGTACTGAATCCAAAATACCATGACCCAAGCAAGATGCACCGTAGGAAAATCCAGAGCAGTTGGAAGCCACCGCTGAAAAGATAAAGCCAAAATGAAACACAAGAATAAAATTTATAGAATTTTTTAAAAATTTGGAAAAAATTTTTTTATTTTTTATTGTTATGTTAATCACCATACATTACATTAGAAAAAAATTTTTAAGGGTGGGGTGAGGGGCGCCTGGGTGCCTCAGTCAGTTAAGCATCTGCCTTCAGCTCAGGTCATGATCCCAGGGTCCTGGGATGGATCAGGCTCCCTGCTCAGAGGAGAGCCTGTTTCTCCCTCTCCCTCTGCCTGAGGCTCTGCCTACTTGTGCTCTCTCTCTCTTTCTCTGTCAAGTAAATAAATAAAATCTTTGGGGGAAAAAAGAGTGGGGTGAGGGGAAGCAGGGCTACAGTCTCTCAGTGTGGAGAAAATAGAGTGTTTCAGTTGTTCCTGGGTGTATTTTGTTCTGTTTGTTAGATGACACTACTTCCCAAAATTACAGGGAAAGTAAAACTTGTAAAGGTAATATTGAATAAGGAAAGAAGGACTGCATTGAAGCATATATCTATAAAAAAATAGGTGTGAAAAAGTACAAGTTAAAAAGCTACTATGAAATACATTAAACATCTAGTTGAAATGAGAAAAAGGTACAAAGAAAAAACATAGAGGAAGCAGGAGGGCCCTGCTGCACTGTTTCTCAGGCAATCTTGCCTGGGCAGAGTTGCCCTGCACCCTGTCTGGGGGCTCAGCTCCTTAGAAACCGGTTTTTTGAGCTTTTGTTTTCTGGCAGCTTTCCGTGCCTCTTCCGAGGGTCAAAGCAAAAATGGCCACCCCCAGATCTCTGTCCCAGAGCAGAGAAATCACAGTCTGTTCTCTTCACTAAACCCTCCAGAACACAATCTCTGTTTCCGTATGAGCCTCTGAAAACCACAGCCACCCACAGTGCATGCCTACAGGGACTCTCTCACAGGTCGACCCAGGGACTGGTGTGTGTCCCTGCCTTTTGTGCTTCTAAAACTGTGAGTGGTTGCAGGCTCACAGGGGCTTGCAAGTGTGCACCCACAGGTCCTGGATCCTGTCTGGGGGCTGCTCTAAAGCCTTTTCCCTGACACTACCGCTCTGTGAGTTTTTGCCCATTCCAGGCGCAGGACGCTTTTGCTCTCCAGTGTTATATCACTTTTCAGGTGCCAACTTATGGAGGCTCCATCCCCCTTCTGTTTATCTTCCAATATCTCTCTGCAGATTCATGACTCACCCCTTCCTACCTCAAGACAGGTGGTGTTTTTCTGCTTGTAAAGATCCAAATATATATTCTTACTTCTCAGGCTGATTTCATGGGTGTTCAGAATGGTTTGGTAGATAGCCAGCTAAATTCAGGGGATCAATTGAAACAAAGTCCCCTACTCTTCCACCATCTTGCCTCTTCTCTCATCTGTTTATTTTTTAATCTGATTGTGTGTGTGTTGCATGTGTGTGCACATGTTGAGTTATGTAAGTTCTTTATGTATTTTCAATATTAAACACTTAATTCGATTTGTCATTTGCAAATATCCTCTCTCATTCACTAATTTGTCTTTTTGTTGTATTGCTGTGCAGAAGCTTTTTATTTTGGTTTAGTCCCAATAATTTATTTTTGCTTTTGTTTTCCTGGCCTCAGGAGATATATCCACAAATGTGTTGCTAAGACCAATGTCTGAGTGATGACTCCTGTTTTATTTTAGGAATTTTATGGTTTCACGTCTCAAATTTACGTCTTTAATCCATTTTTAGTTTATTTTTGTGTATGGCATAAGAAAATGGTCCAGTTGCGTTCTTTTGTATGTAGCTGTCCGGATTTCCCAACACCGTTTATTGAAAAGACAGAATATATTGTATATTCCTGCCTCCTTTATTGTGGGTTAATTAACCAGATAAGTGTGTTTTTATTTCTGGGCTCTCTGGAGGACATTATGCTAAGTGAAATAAACCAGACAGAGAAAGATGAAAACTGCATGATCTCACTTTTATGTAGAGTCTTTAAAAAGTTGAACTCATAGTACCAAAGAATAGAATGGTGGTTACCAGGTGCAAGGAGGTGGGAAAACTGAGAAATGTTGGTCAAAGAGTACAAACTTTCAGTTATAAGTAAGTTTTGGAGACCTACTCGTCGCCACAAATACTGCATGGTGACTATATTTAATAATATATTGTAAATTTGAAATCTGACAAGAGAGTAAATCTCAAGTGTTCTTATCACAAAAAAAGTATGTGAAGTGATGGATATATTAATTTGCTTGATTTTGGTAATCATTTTATAATATATACATATATCAAAACATCATGTTCTATACCTTAAACATATAATTTTTGTCAATCATATTTCAAAAAGCTGGGGGGAAGCTGGAAAATAAGAAGATAAAAGGAAAACAAATGGACAATATAATTCATTTGACACTTTTAAGAGAGTGTACGTATGTTTGTGCCTTTTTATAAAGGTATGTGAAAAATATCAGTACTATCTCTAGGTAGTAGGAATATTTTGCCTTGTACTTATTTATATTCTCTAATGTTTTCCTAATGGAAATTTATTACCAATAAACAAAATATGAAGATAAAAAAGAACAAGAAAAATGAAAGAGAAAAATATTTGATTATATTTTAAAAGCACAATAGTCCTCAGACTTTTAGTATCAAACAAAAAACATGCACAAGAATATCTTAAGGCAGATTTTTTAATGTATTTAATGTATGGGTTTTTTACGGTAGAGAAGTCTTATCAACCTACTCATTGCTTTTGATTGTCATAGTTCAGAATTTATCAATATTCTTTTTCATGCAAATGCTAACAGGAAGGTATTAAGAAGATTTTGATAATTCTGTGGTGTAGAAAAAATACACCTGGAGCACCTGGGTGGCTCAGTCAGTTAAGCGTCTGCCTTCAGCTCAGATCATGATCCTGCGGTCCTGGGATCGAGTCCCACATCAGGATCCTTGCTCGGCCGGGAGCCTGCTTCTCCCTCTGCCCCTCCCCCTGCTTGTGCACTCACACTGTCTCTCTGTCTCTTTCACAAATAAGTAAATAAAAATCTTTTTAAAAAAAAGAAAAGAAAAAATACGCCTTTCAAATCATATATTTTCTACTAAGGGTTTTACCACTTTGACCAATGTAATTAATCTTTCTTATCTCTCAATATACTGGGATATATGGTTTCTCCCACTTTTCTTATAATTTTTCTCCTTAGATTATAATTATCCCTCTATATCTCTTCTCCTCTTTCAAGTATCCACACACAAAGAGCCAGTTTTAGACATAGGCAGTAGTAGGAAATGTTAGGACTTTAAAAAAAAAAACTATTATATAAATATCCGCATCATTTCACAAAACAAAGAACATTTTAACCCCCAAAGGAGAGTAATTATCTTTGGCTAGAGGTAAGTTTTAAGTTAAATAAGTTCAGCTTATGTAACATACAATATATTGTAATTGCTTTTCTCATGATGTCTCAGAATGGTATAAACTTTGCTATGGATTTTCAGCAGCCCTCTGGTTTATTGGGAGCACTATTATCATGCTGCCTCTATATAGTACAGCTTACAATCAATGAGAAAGATCAAGGAGTCTTCCAAATTTGGAACCTTGTTTGACTTTCCCTAAATAAAATAGAGTCTATAGTCAAAATGAAATGTGTTGTGCTTTTTGTTGTTTATGTGTGTTTGTAGGGTCAATAACCTGGCAGATTCCCAAATGGATATTCAGGATACCCACTCTCCTTCCTTGAAGGGCCAAAAAATAAGACGAGACATGAGGTGGAATATGAATGTGCCCAGATATCATGAGAGAGCTGTTTTTTCTAGATTGAATGAAATTGCTACTATTAAATTTAATACTGGGGTGAGCAAATTCACTAAGAATGTAAACCTAGTATCTTTGGCTTGGATACAATATGTATACTTTGTTTAATATTTTAACTTAAAAGATGTTTGGAGTTTAGACATAGAAGATCCAGCCAGATATGGACCCCATTAATTTCCTGATGCAGGAGAAATGGGTTCTGGATAAAGATCACAGCTGCTGCTTTCGCCATTAATTCTCAGAATCACTTTGAAAAGTTCTCATTTATTTTCTTATATGACAAGACCCAAAATTATGACTGTTAGAAGATATTGGCTGACCAGATTAGGGGCATTTTCTCATGATGAACCATAGTTTGTATATCAAAACTTAACAAACCATAATAATTATATACAAATTTTATGGGGATAGTTCCCTTCAAAATTGACAAATAGATTATGGTTTAGTATTAAATAAAAGAAATAAATATAATTTTGTTTTTCTGATCAGAAAGACTACAAGTATATTAATGAATAAAATAATCTTGATAAGATTTTCAATGTAGTTAGATCAGAAATAGATATTAATCCTTTCCCTTAATACCTTACACAAATAAAATTTTATTCCATCCTACTTATTTTCTTGGCCTCAAGGATATATTTGTATTGTATGTGTATATCTAGTGTGATAGAAATTTGGAGCATTTATAGTAACGGGTTTCACTATGAATTTCCTACTTGGGTCACCACCCATTGTAATGCTGTGTTTCTCTCCTCTTTTTAGTTTTCACTCTACTGCCAGCAATTTCATTCCATGTTTATAAAGAGAGCACTATTCACTTGGCGCAATTGGAAGTTGATGTTGCTACAGATATCAGTAATTTTGGTTTTCACTTTGTATCTTTTAAGAACTGCACACTCACATCTTGACCTACCCATGAGAGAACTGGACTTGAGTCAATATGGTCAAACAATTGTGCCTTACTCAATTTCAGGGAATTCTGATTTGGCTCTGAATTTCATAAATAATCTTAAGATTTTTCTAAAACATAAGAATCAAGAACTTTGGGAAGTGCAAGGTAAGACCCATAAGGAATAAAAGAGACTGCTTCTATATGAAGACCCATTTGTATTACTTAAAAAGAAGGGACTTAATTATGCTATTTAGCTACCCATTTCTTTCTTTTCCTACTAATTACCAGTATCTTAGAGACAGCTAAATCAGAGGCAAAAAACAAAAAGTATACTTCAAGACAACTGGCCACAAAAGTTAATAACTAATGGAGACATTTGGCTGTAAGTTGTCTTTCAGCTAATCACATCACCTTTTGGAGGATGAGTTAAAGAGCCCAAATACTATATTGCTGTGAAATTTAGCACAAAATTTTTATTCTGATCAAGATACAGAAATGTTTCTCTAGCTCTCAAGGTGAAATGTTGATTCCAAGAGCTGAAGTTTGCCCTTCAGTCTTCTATGTTCATCTTTTAAAAAACAAGTGGCAGATTAAAAGGAATGAGATCTTGCCATTTGCAACGACGTGGATGGAACTGGAGGGTGTCATGCTGAGTGAAATAAGTCAATCAGAGAAAGACATGTATCACATGACCTCACTGATATGAGGAATTCTTAATCTCAGGAAACAAACAGTGTTACTGGAGTGGTTGGGGGTGGGAGGGATGGGGTGGCTGGGTGATAGACATTGGGGAGGGTATGTGCTACGGTGAGCGCTGTGAATTGTGCAAGACTGTTGAATCACAGATCTGTACTTCTGAAACAAATAACGCAACATATTTTAAGAAAAAAGAAAAAGAAGAAGATAACAGGAGAGGAAGAAAAGGGGAGTATGTCAGAGGGGGAGACAAACCATGAGAGATGATGGACTCTGAAAAACAAACTGAGGGTTCTAGAGGAGAGGGGGGAGGGGGATGGGTTATCCTGGTGATGGGTATTGAGGAGGGCACGTTCTGCATGGAGCACTGGGTGTTATGAACAAACAATGAATCATGGAACACTGCACCAAAAACTAATGATGTAATATATGGTGATTAACATAACAATAAAAAAT
>NW_027397147.1:949454-956004 GCF_003265705.2 Callorhinus ursinus
TGTAATATATGGTGATTAACATAACAATAAAAAATTAAAAAAAAAAACAAGTGGCAGAAGACTTAATAGATTGACTCCTCAGAACTAATTTTTAGAAAGTAGTATTAATAGTTATATTTAATTTGTTCAATGCTTACCTTTGGTAAAAACCATAGTAAACACTTCCTCTGCATTATCTTTCTTAATGATAAAAGCAACCCTTTTATGTAGCTTATTTGTTATCTATTCCTTTGTAGCAAATTACCCTAAAACCTAGTGAATGGAAAATTTGAATTTTTTGGTATGATGGAATGAAATCCTTCTCTCACAAAAGCAGCAAAGATACTTGGAAAACAGTTTTATGAATCAGCCAATTAAGAACACTGGAAATTAACCAAAAGTACAGAACAAACTAACAGGTGTCTATTCCAAACTACCAAACCTCTATAAAAAGAGTAAGGTCTGTGGCATTTTAACTTAGAACTATTCCTATCACTCTCCCTCCTCAGCTCAGTGAAATGGTAGCCATGAAAAGCCTTGAAGTTGATTGAAAGAACTGATCTATTTAGAGCTGTGTTAAAAGCCCCATCTCTAGAGCACTGTCAATAATTTAACTAAAATAATAGGTCCTTGAAAAACTCCATTCCCAGGGGATTGTTCCTATTGGATTTGAATCAGGGCTCAGCTTTTTCGGAAAAAGCTCTATCAACAGGGCATTAATCAAAACAGTAGCAATCTGCTGGTAACATCATCACAGTTGGCTAAGGCTGTGATTTCAGTTGAGCCAAACAAGAGCCTGGCCACAAATTAATTTTGAAGGCATACCTGGAGAGCTAGATAACCAAAATGAACTTTGAAAAGTTCTGATGTTCCTGAGGATATAGAAGGCTCAGAATGGTAGTGTGTATGACCAGAAATGACCTAGGAAAGAAGACACCAGTCAGAAAGCTCTAGTTGATGTTGAGACCTGGTCAAACAAGAAGTAAAAGTTGAAGCTGAACGCAGATCCCCTTGGCAAATAATGGAAGACTTACTGGTTCTAGGTATTTAAAGAAATCTTTTAGCTGATTACTAAATTATACTGACCCAGGGATGACTCCTAGGAACTGGTTTAAAAAAAATAAAAGCCAGAATTTTTTAAGCCTGTCAGAGAAATAAGGGGCTGCACACTGTAGAGGATGCAGAATCTACAGAATTAGTCCACATAAGTCACTAAACAAATGAGCAGCAACAAGTTGAAAAAAAATGAAAAGGCAGTAACAGGAAACAAGAGATGGGGAGGGGAGGGCGCCTGGGTGGCTCAGTTGTTTAAGCGACTGCCTTCAGCTCAGGTTATGATCCTGGGGTCCCGGGATCAAGTCCCACATCAGGCTCCCTGCTCAGCAGGGCATCTGCTTCTCCCTCTGACCCTCTTCCCTCTTGTGCTCTCTGTCTCTCATTCTCTCTCTCAAATAAATAAATAAAATCTTTAAAAAGAGAGAGAGAGAGAGAGATGGGGAGGGGAGTTCAGATACCAAAGTTGTTAAACTACTTATCTTAAATGTCTAGTTTCCACAACAACAATAACAGAGAAAGGAAAGAATTATGGGCTGAATTCTGTCCCCTCAAAATTCATAAAATGAAGTCCTACCCCCCAGTACCTTAGAATGTGACTATATTTGGATATAGTTTCTGTCAAAAGTAATTAAGTATAAGACTTACTTAGGTCACTAGGGTGGGCCCTAATCCAATATGACTGGTATCCTTTTAATGAAAGGAGATTAGGACACAGACATGCATACTCAGAAGAAAGACCATGTGAAGACATAGGAGAAGACAGCCATCTACAAACCAAGGAGAAAGGCCTTCAGAAGAAACCAACCTTGCTGACACCTTGACTTGAACTTCTAGCCTCTAGAACTCAGGGCAAATAAATTTCTGTTATTTATGCCACTCATTCTGTGGTACTTTCTTATGCCAGTCCCAGAAAACTACAGAAAGGGGTGCCTGAGTGGCTCAGTTGGTTGGGCGACTGCCTTCGGCTCAGGTCATGATCCTGGAGTCCTGGGATCGAGTCCCACATCAGGCCCCCTGCTCGGCAGGGAGTCTGCTTCTCCCTCTGACCCTCTTCCCTCTCATGCTCTCTATCATTCTCTCTCTCTCTCAAATAAATAAATAAAATCTTTTAAAAAAAAAAAGAAAGAAAACTACAGAAAGAAAACCATATGACCCAAACATGAGGGGGGCTGGGGACTGAAGCCAGTAGATGTCCTTGAGGGAGGCCAGATGTTGAACTTAATAGACAAAGACTTTAAATCAGCTACTACAAATACTTTTAAAATACCAAAGGAAATATGTTTAAAGAATTAAAGGAAAGTATAGTAACTATGTCTCCACAAAGAGAATATGAATAAACAAATAATTTTTTTAAAAAATAAACAGATTTTGTAGTTGAAAAGCATGACTGAGAGAAAAAAAAAGTGGAAGAAAGATGGTGGAGTAGGAGGATGCCATCCCACATTTTTAGCTAGATATTGTCCACATCCAAGTCAACAAACCAGAGAGTGATCCAAAGACTGGCAGAACAAACTGCACAACTAAATATAGAGAAGCTACAACTGAAGGGTTAGAAAGGTCAGAAAGGCAGAGGAAGGCTGCCTGCAACAGGGAGGGAGCTGTAAGGACAGAGAGGGCACAGAACCCTCACACCGGGGTACTCACATGGGGAAGACTACTCCCATAACATTTGGCTTTAAAAACCAGAGGGGCTGAATTCCATGAGTTTATGAAAACAGTGGTACTTGCAGTGGTACTTTAAAAGTCTGTTGACTAAACACTGGGTGAGCTAGAAGGATGAGTCATACCTTGGTCGTCACCCTTAAAGAGACAGCAACCTACACAGAGGGGCAACATAAAAATGTCAGTTTACACAGCACTGGGGGCAAACGGGAGACAGATCTGTTTATACTGATTTTGGAGTGTGTTGGAGAACTTCAAAAATGAGGGAACTGACAGGCTCTGTTTTCTCCCTTGCCCCCCAGCATGAACAAAGAGCCACCTGAGAGAGTCAGGGGGCTGCACAGACATTTGCTACCTTATGGGCTAGCAGTGCACCACACCCTGAGTTCTCCTGAAGACTTCCTAGCCTCGGCTCTGGGGTCAAGGTAAATTGTATTAAAACCATGTGTGCACTCCAACCAGCTGCTGGGTACACTGCTGTTGCAGCATGCCACACACATGTGTAACAGTGCCCAGCCATGTGCCTCCAGCCACAGACACATGCCACATACTCGCAGCTGCCAGCACGGCCAGGCCCAGTCTAACCCAGCCTCAGCCCCAGCAGCCCTGGTATGCAGCCCCCAGCTGCCACAGTGCTTCAGGAGATCCAGCATAGGACTAGTGGCCCAGCACAAATTTTCCAAATACTGTCACTTTGCTCCCAATTCCCCAGCTGGCACACCCCCCTCAGAGCCAGCCTCCTTGGATCCCACTAACACCCCAGAGAATAAGTACAGCCCATAGCAGACAGAGAGTCAGTGCAGATGACTACACTGAAAGGAAAAGTGACTCAAACACAACAATAGGGTCTAAGCAACATACATAGATACTCTTTTAAAGTGCTAGTTTCTGGCGAACAGAGGACACTGCACTGCAAGGCACTCCAGGACTGCTTCTTCATAAAGTGACTATTCTCAAGAGCAGAAGATACAGCTGACTTTCTTAACACAAAGAAAGAGACAGAAGCAGACAAAATGAAGAGATAGAGAAATTTATCCCAAATGAAAGAACAGGACAAGGCCACAGACAGATATATAAGCAAAACAGATATACATATCATGCCTCATAGAGAATTTAAAGCAATGATCATAAAGATACTCACTGGACTTGAGAAAAGAGTGGAATAGAAAATAATGAAATCTTGACATTTGCAATAACATGGATGAAGCTAGTGTATAATGCTAAGTGAAATAATTCAGAGGAAAACAAATACCATGTGATTTCACTCATATATGGAATTTAAGAAAATGAATGAGCTTAGGGAAAAAGAGGCAAACCAAGAAACAGACTCTTTTTTAAAAATTCAATTTAATTAACATATAATATACCATTAGTTTCAGAGATAGAATTTAGTGATTCATCAGTTGCATATAACACCCAGTGCTCATTCCATCAAGTGCCGTCCTTAATGCCCATCACCCAGTTACCCTATACCTCTACTCTCCTCCCCTCCAGCAACCCTCAGTTTGTTTCCTATAGTTGGAATCTCCTATGGTTTGTCTCACTCTCTGTTTTTGTCTTATTTTTCCCTCCCTTATCCTGTGTTGATCCATTTTGTTTCTTAAGTTCTACATATGAGTGCAATCATATATTTGTCTTTCTCTGACCACCTTATTTCATTTAGCATAATACCCTCTAGTTCTATCCACTTTGTTGTAAATGGCAAGATTTCATTCTTTTGATGGCTAAGTAATATTCCACATCTTCTTTATCCATTCATCTGTCGATGGACATCTGGGCTCTCAAGAAGCAGACTCTTTTTTTATAATTATTATTGTTATTATGTTAGTCACCACACAATACATCATTAGTTTCTGATGTAGTGATCCACGGTTCATTGTTTTCGTATAACACCCAGTGCTCCATGCAGTACGTGCCCTCCTTAATACCCATCACTGGGCTAACCCATCCCCCCACCCCCCTCCACACTAAAACCCTCAGTTTGTTTCTCAGAGTCCATAGTCTCTCATGGTTCATCTCCCCCTCTGATTCCCCCCTTTCATTTTTTCCTTCCTTCTCCTAATGTCCTCCATGCTATTCCTTATGTTCCACAAATAAGTGAAACCATATGATAATTGACTTTCTCTAAGAAGCAGACTCTTAACTATAGAAAACAAACTGGTGGTTATCAGAGGGGATGTGGATAGGGCTATGGTCTAAATAGGTGTTGGAAATTGAGTGCTCTTGTTGTGATGAGCACCAACTATTGTATCAAGTGTTAAATAACTAAATTATACACCTAAAACTAGTATTACACTGTATGTTAATTAACTGCAACTTAAATAAAACTTGAAAAAATCAAATAAGCCTTGTATGACCTTGAACTTATGAGGCAATCATCTGTTCAGTGAGAGAAATCTTCAGCTGTAAACTTCTCAAGTCTAGTCAACAATTGACAGCTGTCACTGGATACCTGGATTGTTGGCAAAATACTACGCATTAAGCTTGCTGAACATAGAAAATTAAAAGATTTCTGGTCACCTAAATCACTAAACCCCAACTGTACCCAAGAACTGTCAAGAGTCAGATAAACTCTGGAAGGAGTAAATCAGTTGGCCTATATAAACACCTCCTTTTGGAAAAGAAGAACAAAGACAATGAATGTTTTCAGAAAAGGAACTATGTCCAAACCATGCAAGGCTTATTGCAAAAGTAGCCAGATGGTATCTACAGAATGGCAAATTCAAACTCTACAACAACCACATAGAAAGTGTACAGCTGGGAGTTCAAGGTCTAGGAGAAATATATCCAGCTAGAACAAACCTCACCAAGGATTATACTTTGAAAGCAGCTGACCTAGAAGTTTTCATGAGGGATAACACAAAAACCAGTGATGTCTAACAGAAGGCTCCAGATTTGTTAAAGTAGCAGGTGGTTATCATTGCCATATGATGATCTGATTTAATTGACATGACAGCCTTGAGGCTGTGAAGTGAAAGAACATAGTTGACCTGAAGTGTAAAGAATAACCCAGTCATATGGTACATCTTAAAACAAATGGAGAGGGGGCGGAGCAAGATGGCAGAGGAGTAGGAGACCTAGATTTCATCTGGTCTCAGGAATTCAGCTGAATAGGGATCAAACCATTCTGAACACCTACGAACTCAACAGGAGAGTAGCAACAACTCTCTGAACAGAGAAGCGACCACTTACTGGAAGGTAGGGCGTGCGGAGAAGTGAATCCGAGGCAATATTCGGGAGGATAGACGGCGGGGGAGGGGCCTCCGCCGGCCGCTTCTGGCAAGTGATAGAGCCGCGGAGCACAAAATCGGACCTTTTAGAAGTTGGCTTGGCGGAGGGACGTCGCTGCAGTGGCTAAGCGGGGGGTGGAATCCTCCCGAGACAGTGTGGTCTCAGGACCCTTGGGGTCACAGAGAGACCAGGGGTGTCTGAGTGTGCCAGAGCTCCCAGGTATCAGAGCGGGGAAGCCGGCTGCAGAGACGGAGCAGAGTCGCGGGCTCTCAGCTCGGGGTTGCCATAAACTGTGATCTGCGGCCCAGTCGGGGCACGGCTCCCCCAGCAGGGACCCAACAAGCAGCAGATCCGGGGAGACTCCCCTTCCTTCCCGGGGAGGAACGGTGCGGGAACGCACTGCAGGGATCTGCTGGGTTTGGAGACTCCGTGCGGGGTCGGGTGCCAGAGATAGCAACGATCGGTCACAGGCCAGGTGAGCACTGAGTGTGGCCGGAGACCGGGGACACGGAAGTGACTGCTTTTCTCTGGGGGCACACTGAGGAGTGGGGCCCCGAGTTCTCAGCTCCTCCGGGCGGAGATTGGGAGGCCACCATTTCTGCCCTGGTCCTCCAAAGCTATA
>NW_027397147.1:976004-978504 GCF_003265705.2 Callorhinus ursinus
TTTCGCAGCCCTTACCCAGGGACCCCAATGCACTAGACGTTGACAATATATTATATATGAATATTACTCAGCCATAAAAAAGAATGAAACCTTGTCATTTGCAACATGGATGGAGCTAGAGAGTATTATGCTAAGCAAAATAAGTCAGTCAGAGAAAGACAAATGCCGTATGATTTCACTCAGATGTAGAATTTAAGAAACAAAACAAATGAGCAAAGGAGAAAAAAAAAGGCAAACCAAGAGAAAGATTCCCAACTATAGAGAACAAATTGATGATTACCAGAAGGGAGGTAAGTGGGGAGCTGGGTTAAATAGATGATGAAGATTAAGGAGTACACTTGTGATGAGCACTGGGTGTTCTATGGAAGTGTTGAATCACTATATTGTATACCTGAAAATAATATTACACTGTATGTTAACTAACTGGAATTTAAAGAAAAACAAAAATATATACTAGCAAACAGAATTAAACAGCATATCAAAAGGAGCATACATCATGATCAAGTGGGACTTACTCCTGGGATGTAAGGATAGCATATGGACCATATTCATAGAATGAAATATAAGATCATAGGATCATCTCAATCAATGCCCAAAAAAAGAAGACATGACAAAATTCAACATCCATTTATGACAAAAACACTCAACAAATTGGATGTAGTAAGAATGTACCTCAACATAATAAAGGCCATATGTAATAACCTCAAAACTAATATCATACTCAACAATGAAAGGTCAAAGCTTTTCCTTTATGATCATGATTAAGACAAGGATGTCCACTCCCATCACTCCCATTCAACAAAATACCAGAAGTCCTAGCTAGATAAATTAGGCAATGGAACGCCTGGGTGGCTCATTCGGTTAAGCGTCTACGTTCGACTCAGGTCATAATCCCAGGGTCCTGTGATCGAGTCCCACATTGGGCCCCCTGCTCAGTGGGGAGCCTGCTTCTCCTTCTCCCACTCCCCCAGCTTTGTGCACTCTGTCTCTCTCTGGCAAATAAATAAATAAATAAATAAATAAATAAATAAATAAATAAAATCTTTTTTAAAAATTAGATAAATTAGGCAAGAAAAAGAAATAAAAGTCATCCAAATTAGAAAGTAAGAAGAAAAATTTTCTCTGTTTGCAACAACTGATTCTTTGAAAATACAAATAAAGTCCATAAATGTCTAGCCAGGATAACAAAGAAAGAGAAAAGACATGAATTACTGATATCAGAAATGAAATGGGGTATTTCACTACAGATGCCATAGACTTTAAAAGGATAATCAAGGAATACTATGGACTATTCTTTGTCCACAAATTTGATAATCTAAATGAAATGGACCAATTCCTTGAAAGACACAATATGCCAAAACTCACACAAAAAGAAATAATCTGAATAGGACTTTATCTATTAAAGAAATTGTCTCAACAATTGAACTTCCCAAATAGAAAGCACCAGGCCCAGATGGATTTACTGGTGAATTCTACCAAACATTTAAGGGAAAAATTATACCAACTGTCTACAGTAACCTTCAATGTATACAAGGTAAGGGAATATGTCCTAAATTTTTCAACATTGTCTCTTTTTAAGATTTTATTTATTTATTTGAGAAAGAGAGAGTGCACAAGTGGTGTGAGGGCAAAGAGAGAGGGAGAAGCAGACTACCCACTGAGCAGGGAGCCCAATACAGGGCTCAATCCCAGGATCCCAAGATCATAACCTAAGCTGAAGGCAAACACTTAACCAACTGAGCCACCCAGCACCCCTCAGCATTTCTTAATACCAAAACCAGAGAGGGGTGCCTGGGTGGCTCAGTCAGTTAAGCAGCCAAATTGATCTCAGCTGAGGTCTTGATCTTGGGGTCAAGAGTTCAAGCCCAGCTTTGAGCTCCACTCTGGGGAGCCTACTTAAAAAAAAAAAAAAAGGAAGAAAGAAAAAAAAAAGACAAATATGTCACACTCAAGTGTGATTTATCCCATAGATAAAAGGCTGATTTAGCATTCAAAAGAGAACTAATAAAATACAATACATCAATAGGCTAAAGAAGAAAAATTACATGATTATATCAATAGATGTAGAAAAAGCATTTTCCAACACCCACTTATGGTTTTTTAAAAATTGCCGTATACTAGTAACAGAAAGGAATGTGCTTAATGTGATGAAGAATGTCTACAAAAACCTACAGCTATCAACATACTTAAGTGTGAGAAACTTGAAGCTTTTCTACTAGGGCCAGGAATAAGGCAAGGATGCCCATCTAACCACTGCTCTTCAACATTGTACTTGAGAACTCAGCTAATGCAATAAGACAAGAAAAGGAATAAAAGACATACAGATTAAGAAGGAAGGAATGTGGTTTCTTTCCACTGATGACAAGATTGACACATTAGAAAATCTGAAACAATGGACCAAAAACTCTGGGAATTATAAGTAGTTAAAGCAAGGCTGCAGAATACAAGCTTAATATATAAAAGTCAATGACTTTCCTATATACCACCAATGAACAAGTAG
>NW_027397147.1:979535-1079306 GCF_003265705.2 Callorhinus ursinus
AGAAAGAAAGAAAGAAAGAAAGAAAGAAAGAAAGAAAGAAAGAAAGAGAGAGAGAAAGAGAGAGAGAAAGAGAGAGAGAAAGAAAGAGAAAAAGAAAGAGGGGCGCCTGGGTGGCTCATTTGGTTGAACGTCTGCCTTCAGCTCAGGTCATGATCTCAGGGTCCTGGGATCAGGCCCCATATCGTTCTCCCTGCTTGGCGGGGAGCCTGCTTCTCCCTCTGCCTCTGCTGCTCCCCCTGCCTGTGCTGTGTCTCTCTGTCAAATAAATAAATAAAATCTTTAAAAAGGAAGGAAGGAAGGAAGGAAGGAAGGAAGGAAGGAAGGAACTGCCATAATGTCTTTTGAAATGGCTGTTCATGGAATTAAAATTAAAACTTTTTTTAAAAAAATGAAAACTAATATTAATAAAAAATAAAATAGCTGTACAATTTTGCATTCCCATCATAATGAATGAGAGTTCCCGTTGGTCCACATCCTTGCCAGTATTCTTGTTATCAGTGTTTTGGATTTTAGCTATTCTAATGGGTGTGTAGTGATGTCTCATTATTATTTTAATTTAATTGTTTAATTTAATTCCCTAATGACAAATGATTTTGAGCATCTTTCATAGGCTTATTTGTCATCTGTACATATTTTTTTGGTGAGGTATCTGTTTAAATCTTTTGCCCATTTGGAGCACCTGGGTGGCTCAGTCAGTTAACTGTCTGCCTTCAGCCCAGGTCATGATCCCAGGGTCCTGGAATCAAGCCCCACATCAGGCTCCTTGCTCAGCAGGGAGCCTGCTTCTCCTTCTTTCTCTGCCACTCCCCCTGGCTTATGCTCTCTCTCTCCCCCCCTCAAATAAATAAAATCTAAAATAAGTAAATAAATCTTTTGCCCATTTTTAGTTGGGTTATTTGCCTTCTAATTATTGAGGTTTTTCTTTTTATTTTTTGATGTATGCCAACCTTGTATTCCCAGAATAAATCTCACTTAGTTCTAATGTATTCTCCTTTTTATATACTGCTAGATTTAATATGCTAGTATTTGATAAATATATTTTCTTTTTTTAAAAAGATTTTATTTATTTTAGATAGCACACAGAGGGAGAGGGAGAAGCAGACTCCCCACTGAGCAGGGGCCCCGACAAGGGCCTCGATCCCAGGACCCTGGGATCATGACCTGAGCCAAAGGCAGACACTTAAATGACTGAACCACCCAGGTGCTCCTTAACAAATATATTTTCACCTATGCTCATAAGATATATAATTCTGTAATTTTCCCTTATAATTTATAGTGTCTAATCTTAGGATCAAAGTTATGCGGGTCCTATAAAATGAATTGTGAAGTGTACTCTATTCCTGAGATACATAGTAGGAATGAGTACATATGTTCACAAAAAATATGTACAAGGTTGTTTATTAAAAAGCCTATTCATTGATATTAGTGTTTTTAACTCCTCTTAACTTTATTATTTCCTTCCTTCTATTTTATTTGGATTTATTCTTTTTTTAAATTTTTATTGTTATGTTAATCACCATATATTACATCATTAGGTTTTGATGTAGTGTTCCATGATTCATTGTTTGTGCATAACACCCAGTGCTCCATGCAGAATGTGCCCTCTTTAATACCCATCACCAGGCTAACCCATCCCCCTACCCTCCTCCCCTCTAGAACCCTTATTTGGATTTATTCTATTATTCCCTTTCTAACTTCTTAATTAAATAATTAACTTACTTATTTTTAACCTTTCCTCTTTTATAATATAAAGCATAAAGTTTCCTCTTAGATAGTTTTAGCTGCATTCCAAAAGTTTTTATGTGTAGTATTTTCATCATTATTCACTTTCCTGCATGGGTGTCTAATTTTCTTACTTGAGTACATTTTACACACAATGTTACATTAATATTAGGTGTACAACATAGTGATTCAGCATCGCTGTACCTTACTACAAGCATAGCTACCATTGTCATCATACTGTGCTATTACAATATCATTGACTATAGTCCCTATGCTGTACATTTTATCCCTGTGACTTATTCATTCCGTAACTGGAAGCCTGTATCTACCACTCCCCTTTACCCATTTTGCGCACCCCACCACCCCCTTCCCTCTGGCAGCCATCAGTTTGTTTTCCATATTTATACGTCTGAGTCTGCTTTTTGTTTGCTTGTTCATTTGTTTTGTTTTTTAGATTCCACATTTAAGTGAAATCATATGGTATTTGTCTTTCTCTGTCTGCCTTATTTCACTTATCATAATACCCTCTAGGTTTAGCCACGTTGTTGCAAATGGCAAGATCTCATCATTTTTATGGCTGTGTAATATTCCATTGTGTGTATAGACAGAGATATATGTCTATTTCATCTTCTTTATCCATTAATCTACCAGTAGACACTTAAGTTCCTTCTATATCTTGGCTACTGTAAATATATATTTAGACACACACACACACACACACACCATTAATTAGAATGGAACAAATAGAATGGCAAAAGTGAAAATCCATGGTAAATACCTATAACAAAAATTAGGTGATGCAGTATCTCCCAAGAACCCTGAAATACAAACAGGTAGGCCAAAACCACAGCAACAAGACTCATATAAAATTGGCAGTTATGCTGGACATAGTGAAGGGAAGAGAAAGCGTAGTTTTGATATTCTCAACAGCTAGGGACTCTAGAAATTGTTAAGTTTTGGAGAGAGCAATTTTCTTTTTTTTCTTTAAATTTTGTATTGTTATGTTAATGTAATACATTACATCATTAGTTTTTGATGTAGTGTTCCATGATTCATTGTTTGTGCATAACACCCAGTACTCCACGCAGAACGTGCCCTCTTCAATACCCATCACCAGGGTAACCCATCCCCCCACCCCCTCCCCTCTAGAACCCTCAGTTTGTTTTTCAGAGTCCATCGTCTCTCATGGTTCGTCTCCCCCTCCAATTTATTCCCCCTTCATTCTTCCCCTCCTGCTATCTTCTTCCTCTTTTTTTTTCTTAACATATATTGTATTATTTGTTTCAGAGGTACAGATCTGTGATTCAACAGTCTTGCACAATTCACAGCGCTCACCATAGCACATACCCTCCCCAATGTCTATCACCCAGCCACCCCATCCCTCCCACCCCCCCAACACTCCAGCAACCCTCAGTTTGTTTCCTGAGATCTGCTGGGTTTGGAGAGCAATTTTCTATTTCAAAAAAATAACCAAAACAGACAGCAAACATACAGAAAGGTGCTCAGCATCATTAGCCATCTGGGAAATACAAATTTAAACTTGCAATGAGATACCATTGAACACCCATAAGAATGGCTAAAATTTAAAAATTGACCATATTAAGAGTTGGTACAGATGTGGATAAAGAGGACTTTCATACATGGCTAGTTGGAATAAAAAAAATACTTGAAAAATTTTGGTAGTATCTACTAATATTAGTGAATCTCAAACCTCTGCCCCAACAGTTCCACTCCTAGGAAAATGATTTCATATAAGCACCAAGAGGTAGGTAGAGAGTAATTTTTTTAATTGTATGTAATAGACTCAAACTCTAAGCTATATTAGTTATATCTTGCTGTATAACAAATTAACAAAAAACTAGTGGTCCAAAACAAAAATAAACACATACCCAGAGTTTCTGTGAGTTAGAAATTTAGGAGAGGCTTAGCTGGGTAGTTCTGGCTCAGGGTCTTTCATGAAATTGGAGTAAAGCTGTTAACTGTTTCAGTCATCTGAAAGCTCACTGGAGCTAGAGGATCTTCTTCTTTTTTTCTTTAAGATTTTACTTATTTATTTGACAGAGAGAGACACAGCAAGAGTGGGAACACAAGCAAGGGGAGTGGGAGAGGTAGAAGAAGGCCTCCCGCTGAGCAGGGACCCCCCCCCCCAATGCGGGGCTTGATCCCAGGACCCTGGGATCATTACCTGAGCCAAAGGCAGATGCTTAACGACTGAGCTACCCAGGGGCCCCTGGAGGATCTTCTAAGATGACTCAATCATATGGCTGTTGACAGTTCCTCATCACATGCTTCTCTCCACAGGACTTCTTGAATGTCCTCCTTACAACATAGTGTCTGGCTTCCCCTACATCAAATGATCCAAAAGAGAGCAAGATAGAAAAAAGAGAGAGAGAGAGCAAGATAGAAACCACAATGTCTTTTATGAATTAGCCTCAGAAGTCACACTCTTATTTCTGTAGTGAATCGGTCAGCCCTATTCATTGGGAAGAGGACTAGACCATTTTTTTTTAATTTTATTATGTTAGTCACCATACAATATATCATTAGTTTTTGCTGTGGTGATCCACGATCCATTGTTTTCGTATAACACCCAGTGCACCATGCAATACGTGCCCTCCTTAATACCCACCACCGGGCTAACCAATCTCCCCTTTCCCCCCCCAAAACTGTTTGTTTCTCAGAGTCCATAGTCTCTCATGGTTCGTCTCTCCCCCCAATTCCCCCCACTCATTTTTTCCCTTCCTTCTCCTAATATCCTCCATGTTATTCCTTATGTTCCACAAATAAGTGAAACCATATCATAATTGACTTTCTCTGCTTGACTTATTTCACTTAGCATCATCTCCTCCAGTCCCATCCCTGTTGATGTAAAAGTTGGGTATTCATCCTTTATGATGGCTGAGTAATATTCCATTGTATATATGGACCACATCTTCCTTATCCATTCATCTGTTGAAGGGCATCTCGGCTCTTTCCACAGTTTGGCTATTGTGGACATTCCTGCGATGAACATTGGGGTGCATATGGCCCTTTTTTCACTACATCTGTGTCTTTGGGGTAAATGCCCAGGAGTGCAATTGCTGGGTCATAGGGTAGCTCTATTTTTAAATTTTTGAGGCACCTCCACACTGTTTTCCAAAGTGGCTGTACCAACCTGCATTCCCACCAACAGTGTAAGAGGGTTCCCCTTTCTCCACAACCTCTCCAACATTTGTTGTTTCTTTCCCTGTCCATTTTTGCCATTCTAACTGGTTGTAAGGTGGTATCTCAATGTGGTTTTGGTTTGAATTTCCCTGATGGCTAATGATGATGAACATTTTTTCATGCATCTGTTAGCCATTTGTTTGTCTTCTTCAGAGAAGTGTCTGTTCATATCTTCTACCCACTTTTTGACTTGATTATTTGTTTTTGGGTGTTGAGTTTGAGAAGTTCTTTATAGATCTTGGATACCAGCCCTTTATCTGTAGTGTCATTTGCAAATATCTTCTCCCATTCTGTGGGTTGCCTCTTTGTTTTGTTGACTGTTTCTTTGCTGTGCAGAAGCTTTTTATCTTGATGAAGTCCCCAAAGTTCATTTTTGCTTTTGTTTCACTAGCTTTTGGAGATGTATCTTGAAAGAAGTTGCTGTGGCCGATGTCCAAGAAGTTACTGCCTATGTTCTCCTCTAGGATTTTGATGGATTCCTGTCTCACATTGAGGTCTTTCATCCACTTTGAGTTTATTTTTGTGAATGGTGTTAGAGAATGGTCGAGTTTCATTCTTCTACATGTAGCTGTCCAGTTTGCCCGGCATCATTTATTGAAGAGACTGTCTTTTTTCCATTGCATAGTTTTTCCTGCTTTGTGAAAGATTATTTGACCATAGAGTTGAGGGTCCATATCTGGGCTCTCTATTCTGTTCCATGGGTCTATATGTCTGTTTTTGTGCCGGTACCATGCTGTCTTGGTGATCACAGCTTTGTAATATAGCTTGAAATTGGACAACGTGATGCCCCCAGGTTTTTCTTTTTCAACATTTCCTTGGCGATTCAGGGTCTTTTCTGATTCCATACAAATTTTAGGATTGTTTGTCCCAGCACTTTGAAAAATGTCATTGGAATTTTGATTGGGATGGCATTGAAGGTATAGTTTGCTCTGGGTAGCATAGACATTTTAACAATGTTTATTCTTCCAATCCATGAGCATGGAATATTTTTCCATCTTTTTGTGTCTTCTTCAATTTCGTTCATGAGTGTTCTGTAGTTCCTAGAGTATAGATCCTTTACCTCTTTCGTTAGGTTTATTCCGAGGTATCTTATGGTTTTTGGTGCTATTTTAAATGGAATCGTTTCTCTAATCTCTTTCTACAGTTGCGTTGTTAGTGTATAAGAAAGCAACTGATTTCTGTGCATTGATTTTGTATCCTGCCACATTACTGAATTGCTGTATGGGCTCTAGTAATTTGGGGGTGGAGTCTTTTGGGTTTTCCACATAAAGTATCATGTCGTCTGCAAAAAGAGAGAGTTTGACTTCTTCTTTGCCAATTTGAATACATGTATTTCTTTTTGTTGTCTGATTGCTGTTGCTAAGTCTTCTAGTACTATGTTGAACAATAGTGGGGAGAGTGGGCATCCTTGATGTGTTCCTGATCTTAAGGGAAAGGCTCTCAGCTTTTCCCCATTGAGGATGATATTCACTGTGGGTTTTTCATAGACGGATTTTATGAACTTGAGGAATGTTCCCTCTATCCCTATACTCTGAAGAGTTTTAATCAGGAAAGGATGTTGTATTTTGTCAAATGCTTTTTCTGCATCAATTGAGAGGACCATATGGTCCTTCTCCCTCCTCTTATTAATGTGTTCTATCACACTGATTGATTTGCGAATGTTGAACCACCCTTGCATCCCGGAGATAAGTCCCACTTGGTCATGGTGGATGATCCTTTTAATGTATTGTTGGATCCTATTAGCTAGGATTTTGTTGAAGATTTTGGAATCCATATTCATCAGGGATACCGGTCTGAAATTCTCCTTTTTGATGGGGTCTTTGCCTGTTTTGGGGATGAAGGTAATGCTGGCCTCATAGAATGAGTTTGGAAGTTTTCCTTCTGTTTCTATGTTTTGAAACAGCTTCAGTAGAATAAGTATTATTTCTTGTTTGAATGTTTGGTAGAATTCCCCAGGGAATCCATCAGGCCCTGGACTCTTGTTTTTTGGGAGGTTTTTGATCAGTGCTTCTATCTTGTTCCTGGTTATTGGCCTATTCAGGTTGTCAATTTCTTCCTGTTTCAGTCTTGGCAGCTAATAGATTTCCAGGAAGGCCTCCACTTCATCCAGATTGCTCAGTTTATTGGCATATAGCTGTTGATAATAATTTCTAATAATTGTTTCTATTTCCTTGGTGTTAGTTATGATCTCTCCCCTTTCATTCATAATTTTATTAATTTGGGTCCTTTCTCTTTTCTTTTGGATAAGTCTGGCCAGTGGTTTATTGATCTTATTAATTCATTCAAAGAACCAACTTCTAGTTTCGTTTATCTGATCTACTGTGTTTCTGGTTTCTAATTCATTGTTCTCTGCTTTAATTTTAATTATTTCTCTTCTAATGTGTGGCTTAGGCATCATTTGTTGCTTTTTCTCTAGTTCTTTAAGGTGCAGAGTTGGTGAATTTGGGATTTTTCTATTTTTTTGAGTGAGGCTTGGATGGCTATGTATTTCCCCCTTAGGACCGCCTTTGCAGTATCCCATAGGTTTTGGACCGATGTGTTTTTGTTCTCATCGATTTCCATGAATTGTTTAAATTCTTCTTTGATTTCCTGGTTGACCCAAACATTCTTGAGCTGAGTGGTCTTTAGCTTCCAAGTGTTTGAATTTCTGCCAAATTTTTTCTTGTGAATGAGTTCCAGCTTTAAAACATTGTGGTCTGAGAATATGCAGGGAATAATCTCAATCTTTTGGTATCTGTTGAGACCTGATTTGTGACCCAGTATGTGGTCTATTCTGGAGAAAGTTCCATGAGCGCTCGAGAAGAATGAGTATTCTGTTGCTTTACGGTGGAATGTTCTGTAAATATCTATGAGGTCCATCTGGTGAAGTGTATCATTCAAAGCTCTTGTTTCCTTGTTGATTTTCTGCTTAGATGATCTGTCCATTGCTGAGAGTGGAGTATTGAGGTCTCCTACAATTAACATATTGTTATCAATATGACTCTTTATTTTGGTTAACAATTGGCTTATGTAGATGGCTGCTCCCATGTTGTGGGCATAGATATTTATAATTGTTACATCTTCTTGTTGGATAGATCCTTTAAGAATTATATAATGTCCTTCTGTGTCTCTAATTACAGACTTTAGTTTAAAATCTAATTTGTCTGATATAAGAATTGCTACCCCAGCTTTCTTTTGAGGTCCGCTGGCATGGAAGATGGATCTCTATCCCTTCACTTTCAGTCTGGATGTATCTTTAGGTTCAAAATGAGTCTCTTGTAGACAGCATATGGTTGGGTCCTATCTTTTTATCCAATCTGCCACCCTGTGCTGTTTTATGGGAGCATTCAGGCTGTTCACGTTGAGAGTGATTATTGAAAGATATGAATTTATTGTCATCATGTTGCCTGTGAAGACTTTTTTTAAGATTTTATTTATTTATTCGAGAGAGAGAGAGAATGAGAGGGTCAGAGGGAGAAGCAGACTCCCCGCTGAGCAGGGAGCCCGATGTGGGACTCGATCCCAGGACTCCAGGATCATGACCTGAGCCGAAGGCAGTCGCTTAACCAACTGAACCACCCAGGTGCCCCAAGACGTTGTTTTTATAGATTGTCCCTGTAAATTTCTGTTGTATATCACTCTTGGGATCTTTCTCCTTTTATAGAACCCCCCTTAATATTTCTTGCAGGGCCAGCTTAATGGTCACATATTCTTTCAGTTTCTGCCAGTCGTGGAAGCTCTGCATCTCTCCATCCATTCTAAATGACAGCCTTGCCAGATAAAGTATTCTTGGCTGCATGGTCTTCTCGTTTAGTACCCTGAATATGTCTTGCCAGGCCTTTCTGGCTTGCCAGCTCACTGTGGATAGGTCTGACATTATTCTGATGTTCCTCCCTCTGTACGTAAGGAATCTCTTTCCCCTAACTGCCCCTAAGATGGTTTCCTTGGTTCTAAGATTTGCAGGTTTTACTATTACAGGCCAGGGTGTTGGCCTGTTTTCCTTGATCTAGGGAGGGGTCCTCTCTGCCTCTAGGATGCGAATGTTTGTTTCATTCCCCAGATTAGGGAAGTTCTCACCTATGATTTACTCAAATACATCTTCTAGTCCTCTCTCTCCACTCCTTCCGGGATTCCAATTATTCTGACATTGGAACGCTTCATGATGTCACTTATTTTTCTGATTCTATTTTCATGGATTCTGAGTTGTTTTTCCCTGGCCTCCTCTTTTTCCTTTTTATCTATTATATTGTCTTCCAGGTCACTTATTTGTTCTTCTGCCTCAGTTACCCTAGCTGTTAGATTATCTAGATTGGATTGGATCTCAGGTGATAGCATTTTTAAGTTCTGCCAATTCAGCTTTCATTTCTGCCCTTAGAGACTCTATGTTGCCATTAATTGATTTCTCCATTCTAGCCATTGTCTTCGCAATTGCTAGCCTGAATTCCATCTCCGACATCTTGGTTATATCTGCATCTATTTGCAAATCTGTGGCATAAGTCATAATCTCTGAGTCTTTTCTATTTTGGGGGTTCCTCTCCTAGTCATGCTGTTGATGGGTGTTTGAGGGAATGCATAGAGTCCAAATTATTGACCAGAACCCAAGCAAGATGCACCTGTTTTCTTGGGACCTTAGGGTTGCTGGCCTCTTGTTTTCCCAGCCTGTCTTCTGGGGGAGGGGCTTGCTGCACTGTTACTCACGCAACCCCATTTGGGTGGAGTTGCCCTGCCCCCCTGTGGCGGGGGATGGGCTCAGCAGGAATCAGTTTTGGGGGCTTTTGTTCTCTGGTGGCTTTCCCTGGCGGCTTTCTGCATCTCTTCCATGAGTCAAAGCAGAAGAGACCGGTTCCAACCCTCTGCCTCGGAGCAGAGAGACCACAGTCTGCTCTTCAGTGAGCTCTCCAGGCCACACCATCTCTGTTTCTGTCTGGGCTGCTATAAACTGCAGCATCCTGGGTTGTGTGCCCCTCCGCAATGCCCCCAGTCCTGCCTCCAGGTCAGGGCACGTCTCTGCCGTTTATGCTTCTAAAACCGCCAGCCACTCCCAGTTCGCACAGGCAACCCCGCCAATCTGGGTTTCCGCCCCGGGGCTGCCCTAAAGTCCTTTCCCCAACGCTACTGGTCTGTGAGTCTTTGCCCCCTCCTCAGCCCGCGAGGCTGTCACTCACCGGCAGTGTAGGATCCCCACGGCCAGGCTCCCTCTCACTGCCGTTTATCCTCCAATATCTGCCCCAGAATCATGGCTCCCCTCTTCGTACCTCGAAACCAACCACCCATGATATTCTGTTTGTAGAGATCCAGATCTTCTTACATCTCAGGCTGGTTTTGTGGGTGCTCAGAGTGGTCTGGTAGATATCCAGCTCAATTCCGGGGACCAGTTGAAATAGGGTCCCCTACTCCTCCACCATCTTTCCTTCCTCCCAGGACTAGATAATTTTGTTATAACTAGGAGGTAGGGATCATTTGGGGCCATTTAGGAGGCTGGATACCATACCATATATCCACCAACAGAGGTGTAGTCATACACTGGCAACTATATAGCAATGAACACAAATGAAGTACAGTTATACACAGGAACACCAATGAATCTTAAAAATATACTGAGTGACAGAAGCCAGATAAAAATAATACAGACTGTATTGTTGCACTCATATGAAGTACAAAAAAGGCAAAATCAAATTATAGTATTTAGGATTCCATACTTAGGTAATAAGACCATAAAGAACAGGAAAATAAATGCTTACCATAGAGAGGAAGTGAGTCGCTAGTGGCATATAGCTGACTTCTTGAATGCTGGGTTTCAGTTACATGTTTGTTAACTTTATTATAATTCACTGAGCTGTACACTTATGTTCCTCCATACATATTACATACTTTATGTTTGATGTATTTCCCAATTTGAAAAGTTTTACATTTTACCTCCATGGAAGATATTTAGGGACTTATGACAAGATAAAATCAGTATTATTGATATGTACTTTTTAAAAAATATTTTAATTCCAATTAATTCCATTTGCAGTTATCTTCAATTGTGTGATAATACATATAAATGCATCCTGTCAATTAGGAATGGCTACAGTATTACTACTGTATTTTCAGAAGCTGTAATATCCCATTTCCCTGGTGAATACCTTCACATTTGTGTCTTATTATTATGATTTTTTTCTTTCCTTTAGGATGAAGACTGCCTAGTCATAAGAATAGTATAGACATCCTACCCTAAACACACACACACACACACGCGCGCGCACACACACACCCATACACACACACCTGGAGAAAGAAACCACACCCAAATTTTATGAGCAGTTTCAGGACAATGGAACATTAGGATTCATATAAGTCAGGTTTGGCAAAGTAAGTGTATGAGCTTGCTGTGATTATCTGACCCTCTGTAATGTTTACAAACTATAGGTATTAAGACCATACTTCATTTAAAAAAAAAAAAGACCATACTTCACGTGGAAGTAATTCTATTGAAATATTTAACAAAGTGACAATATACTAAAAGAGAATGGACTTTGGGATTACATTGTCTTTTGTATTAACATATATTCTCCCTTCCATAAGTATGGACAATTGGAATGGTATTTATTTGGGAATTTTGTAAAACTCTTATCACATACAGGGCCCTTTCTGTTACTTTCCTTTCTTAGGTAACATCATACACCAGGAACATCAAGGAATTATTAGCTACTACATTCCCAAAAAGGAAATCTGCTGGGGAAAGGTGATTTTAGAAATCAGACTCTTCTAGCATTATGTGTAATAGAAGACTGATAGAAGGAGGCATTGAGATTCAAGCATATGGAATGGAAGCCTGACATTGGAAGAGGAGAACCTTTGTTATTTTCCAAAGGCCCCTATAGTTTGAGACTTATGACCCTAAATTCTATTATTCCATACTATCAAAAGAATGAGGATGGCAAACTGCCTCCTCTCTATTTTCAGCCATCTTTTCCTTCTACTTTCTAGCTTCCCCCTTCTGTGTCTTTCTGTCCCTAAGCATACGCCTGGCAGGAGTTGGGGAATGACTGCGTGGGGGAAAAGAACACTGGGGAAATTACAATGGTAATACCATCTTTTTTTTTTTCTGTTAAAGGTGTTTAGTATTTTGGAGGAAGCTAAAGTGCTATTCAATCTAGAAGACTATTCTGTCAGTCAGATAACACTGGAGCAAGTCTTCCTGACCATTGCTAATATTGATAAAACAGAAAATATTCAAGAAATAAAAGTGCTATGAGATTCAGTTCCAACCAGTGACCATTATGTCTTGTCTAGATTGCTGCCTGCAATTAGATACACAGAGGGACTTCTCCCTCTCCCTCTGTATTTTTCTGTGTGCGTGCACATGTGTATATACAAATTGAACCCCCAAAGAAGAAAATTTGTAATCTTTGGAGATTAAGATAAATGACCTGTTGTGAAGAACTGAACTGTAAAGGATCTGAGATTTTACCCTACTTGAAAGTTATCAAGTTGGCCCTACCACAGTTTCACAAGTACTGGCAGAAGACCCTGGAATCCTGGGTCAAAGTCACAGGAATTTGTTACAGCAATAGCAGTAGTCAGAGATTATATTTGTGCCAGTCCTTTAATCCCTAATTCTCACAAGGCAACACAAAGGGAGCCAGGTAATTCCTGTACATTCAGTGGACTGTGTTACAGGAGAGAAACCCTGGGTTTATGGAACCCAAATCTCTTATAATGGGCCATAAATAAACCAGCCCTACCTTTGCTCTGGAAGGAAACATTCTCATTACACTAAAAATGAAGTAAATGTTTCCTTTGGTCCAGAGGGAGATATGATCGCTCTTCGAGGCTGTTTGCTCTACAATCAGCCTTGCAAAAATAGTCCAAAACAAAAAGGCAGTTAGTGCTTCTGTTTGCAAGTCATGCAAAAATGCAAGAGACCTACGATTAATAACTATTTTTAAATGGTAATGTTAATCAAAACTCATCCCATCTGATGCTACAAAAAAAAAAGTCCTAGATGAGTTTTAACTACTTTCAAGGAATCTGTATTTTATAAATTTTTCCTGAAAATACAAAAACTACAAAATTTATCAAACTCATTTTATGAGATCATATAACCTTGATACTAACAATCATATAAACAATCATATAAACTTGATACCAACACTGGATAAGCATAATTCAAGAAAACTGTTTTCATTCTATAAACATAGATTTGGGCAGATAGCTTTCTAAATATTCTGTACAACATAATCCTGATATTTCATTTTATGACATGCCTGTGTTCTACTTTTTCTGGTATACTGTATCTTCCTATTTCTTGGTTGTTGTCCTCTTTTTGCTAGAGTGAAACCAACTTTCTAGGCAAGAGTGGGGAGTAAAGTTTCTGAGTAATTCTTGGCTCAAAGTGTTTCTTTTTACTTCACACTGAAGGGACTGTCTGCCTATAGAATTCCACTCTAAATAGTGTATTATTCCACTGTCTCCTAACATCCAGCGTTGCTGATTAGCATTCCTTTGTAGGTAAAGTTTCCACTCCAAACATGAACACACCCAGCTCTCTCCTCCCCTCAAGAATTTTTCCTTTTATGCGTGGGGTTCATACATTTCATGAGGAGGAGTCTTGGTGTAAGACTTGTATTCATCCTGTTACCCAACCCAATTATTTGTTTAATAACTGCTCCCCTCTATATTCTCCTGTTCTCTCCTGTATTTACTATTATTCAAATGTGAGATCTCCTACATTAGTAATTTGTTTTCTCCCATATTTTTTTATTTTTTCTATATTCTTAGATAGTGCCTCCATATTGTCTTCCAGCCCTTAATTGTTTCTTTTAAGAAATGGTATTTTTCATTTCAAAGTGTTCTTGCCCCACTAATGGCTCCTTTTTAAAAAAGCATCCTCTGGCTTTAAGCATTGCAGGCTTTTCTAATGTCTGAGGATTCTACACCTGGAGTCATCTGGGTACTGTACCCTACCTGACTGGCACAACTATTCTAGATACTTTTAAATTACATATATGTATGTATTTATATATATACACATATGTATTTTATATATATAATTAATATATTCCCCCCCCTATATTTTTAAGATCTCCAAATCACATGCCAACTCCAAGCCCTGGGCCTCTCCAGGACTCCACTGAGAAAATCTGCACCCAGAGCTAGTGTATCCCCTCTTACTTGCATGGTGACAGTTGATTTCTCTTGTTTTCTTTTCTTTCTTTTTTTTTAGGATTTTATTTATTTGACAGAGAGAGACACATTGAGAGAGGGAACACAAGCAGGGGAGTGGGAGAGGGAGAAGCAGGCTTCCCGCCGAGCAGGGAGCCCGATGCGGGGCTCGATGCGGGGCTCGATGCGGGGCTCGATCCCAGGACTCTGGGATCATGACCTGAGCCTAAGGCAGATGCCTAACGACTGAGCCACTCAGGTGCCCCTGATTTCTCTTGTTTTCATTTGTCAACACACTTCCGTTGTGTTTACAACTTCAAATCTTTTATATTATTAATCCACTCATGACCCTTGCCTTTTTTCTCTTTTGTTAGAGGTTTATTTTCATTCCATTCATTTTAGGGAAGAGAAACCCCATGTCCTCCAGCATCTAAAAACTAAAAATTTAGGGCGCCTGGGTGGCTCAGTTGGTTAAGCGACTGCCTTCGGCTGGGGTCGTGATCCTGGAGCCCCGGGATCGAGTCCCACATCGGGCTCCCTGCTCGGCAGGGAGTCTGCTTCTCCCTCTGACCTTCCCCCCTCTCATGTACTCTCTCTCTCTCATTCTCGCTCTCAAATAAATAAAATCTTAAGAAAATAAAAAAAAAAACTAAAAATTTAAACTGAAGAAGAAAATACACACACACACAAACGAATTCAATCTCCGAAGCAAACGTAGACAATACATTAATCAAGGATGGGTAGTGTTAACCGGTGTAAATGGATAAAGAGGGCATGGCGCAGCAGGGCCTCACAAGAAGAGGACCTGTTGCAGGATATAGAGAACAGGTAAGCAGAAAGGCGGACAAAAACGGTGGGAGACCAAAGGTGTAGGGTGCATGGGCAGGGATAGGACTTGCTAAGGGAAAGCGGAAGGAGGTGGGGGTATGTTGGATAAAGGCTGAGAAGTCCGGGGGCTCCGGCAGGGGCTGAGGGGGGCGGGGCGCACTGCGGGAAGGTGAAGGGGACCGGACGCCACCACCGCGGCCTGAAGAGGCGGGCCGCAAGCGCCGGCGGATCAGGGGGTAGAGTGCACGCTCTGGGGCTGAGGGAGCAGGGCGCACGCGCAGAGGGGCCAGGGCGTGGGATACCCGCGCTGGTGCTGGGGAGCGGGGCGCACGCGCAGGGGGGCGAAGGAATGGGATACCTGCGCTGGGGCTGAGAGAGCAGGGCGCAGGCTCAGGGGGGCTAGGGACTGGGATACCTGCGCTGGGGCTGAGAGAGCAGGGCGCACGCTCAGAGGGGCTAGGGACTGGGATACCCGCGATGGGGCTGGGGAGCGGGGCGCACGCGCCGGGGCCGAGGGAGTGGGACACCCACGCTGGGGCTGAGGGAGTTGGGCGCACGCGCAGGGGCGTCACTGGGTACGTCCGAAGCATAGCCAGTTGGGGAAACCGAGACGTGCGCTGAGTTTTGAGTGGCCGGAGCCGAGGAGGGAGCGTGGTGTCTGGGGCGCTGGGGGCCGAGAGCGTAGCGTGCCGCTCCGGGGTGGAGGTGGTGACGGCTGTGGGACCAAGGGAGGAGCGAGCGTCTCGCCCAGTTCTCGGGGTGAGGCCGCATTGGTGGTCGCCGCCGCGGGGTTTTGGAGCTGTGGGGTGAGTGCCCGCAGGCTCCTTGCGTGTAGCTCCTTCCCACCTGTCCATCCCGTCCTTTTACCTTGCTGAAGGCCCGAAGGCCAGAGTGGTGTGCAAAAGTGTGCCCTAGCTTTGTTAAAGTTCTGGAAAATTTAGGTTGATTCCTGAAGTGCCGAGGAAAATTTAAAATGACTTTTTTCCCTTTTACCGGGTACAGGACTGCAGTCACTCCGTGTCATCTAATTTGATTTCTACTTGAAATTGTCCTCTGTATGTATTTTCAGTGTTAAAATACAGTGTGTGCGTGCAGTAACTAGAAAATAAGTAAATTTATTTCTAAAAACTTGTATTTAAAACGGAATTTTAAAATGCTTTAAGACTTTAAGGAATCTGGCAGCCTTTAGTTTTTTCTAGTTTTTTTAGATGGTTTTTGAAAACCAACAGTTTTGACAGATGACATAATTTTGTGTTTGGGGACATAAAGTTTTAATAGTTTCTGAACAGAACATCTTCTTAACTGTGAACTAGAGAATAAAACATCTATCTGAGAGACCTCATTGTACCTCTAGGACCTAGCATTGTGTCTGGCACATTGTAGACATTTAACAAATGTTTGCAGAATGGGGGAATGCTATTTTTAAATGGACAGACATGTTATATAAAGCCATTTAAACCCATTATGCCCACTATATGATCTTCACACATCTTTAGAACCTGGAGTGGCTCAGTTGGTTGGGCGACTGCCTTCGGCTCAGGTCATGATCCCGGACTCCTGGGATCAGGTCCCACATCGGGCTCCTGGCTCGGCAGGGAGCCTGCTTCTCCCTCTGACCCTCTCCCCCTCTCATGCTGTTTCTCTCTCGCTCTCTCTCAATAAGTAAATAAAATCTTTAAAAAAAAATTATCTCGGGGCGCCTGGGTGGCTCAGTTGGTTAAGCGACTGCCTTCGGCTCAGGTCATGATCCTGGAGTCCCCGCATCGGGCTTCCTGTTCAGCAGGGAGTCTGCTTCTCCCTCTGACCCTCTTCCCTCTCGTGCTTTCTATCTCTCATTCTCTCTCCCTCTCAAATAAATAAATAAAATCTTTTAAAAAATAAAAATAAATTATCTCTAGAACCTTTAGTAAACAGGCTTGCCTAGACGGTTATCTTTGAATACACCTGACCGAATCCCACCGGAAGAGCTTCTCTTTCATGAGATCTGCAGTGGGATTTCAGAATCTGTATTTTAACCAGCCAGGTAATTTTTATGCACAGCCAAATAAAGGATCCATCTCAAAGAAACGGATCTCAAGGATGTACCACCAGAATTGTACAACCAAGCTTCAAGAACTAGGCTAGCTGTGAGGATTTTGTGCGCTAAATCATGGCCATTCTTTCTCTCTGCATGTTAGTTTAATTTCCTCTACTATATTAGTCTTTACTCCCAGAGTGGAATGTTGCTGCTTCTGGTTTACAGACTTACCTCATTACATTTTACCATCAGAGAAAGCTTTACCCCACTCAAATTAGAAAATGAGCAGAAGGATTCCGATTGAGCTTACTGAGATTACGTATACCAATCATTCTGATGCACAAAAAAAGATCTCAACTTCCATTTAGATCTCATGTCTAAAGTGAAAGAAGATCAGTTCTCCAAGGGCCACCACATAAATAAATGTGGCATGGAGTGCCTTTTTTCTAATTTGCATGTGTCATATACACCGGCAGAACCATAATTCCCTAATAATACTCATTAATATTGAGCACTTAAAATGTAAGCACTGTACTAAGCACTATATGAGTATAAACTCAGTTAATAACGAGTTAAATAGGTATTGTGTATACCCATTTTACAGACGACAAAACAGAGGCAGATAGGTTATGTAACTTATCCACAATTACTCAGATTAAAAAAGTGGTGTACTGGGATTTAAAGTCAATTTATTTGGCTTCAGAGCTAGTCTCTTTAATTCTTGTAGGAATTAATGGCATACTGCTTCTCAAAATAAAGGAATTGCTGTTCCAGTAAGGCTGTAGTTCTCAACCAGGTCCAGTTCTGTCCTGTGAAGATATTTGGCAATACCTAGAGACATTTTTGGTTGTCACAGCTGGGAATGTGGGTGTCACTGGCATCTAAAGGATAGATGCCAGGGATGCTGCTGAACATTCTGCAATATACATATAGCCCATCACAGCGAAGAATTATCTGGCCCAAATTCCAGTAGTGTCCAGATTGAGAAAACAGTCATAAGGGAAAAAGGGCTTTGAGATGACCAGGTACCTTTTTTTTTTTAACATTCCAGATGTTGGGGTACCTGGGTGGCTCAGTTGGTTAAGCGACTGCCTTCAGCTCAGGTCATGATCCTGGAGTCCCTGGATTGAGTCCTGCATCGGGCTCCCTGCTCAGCAGGGAGTCTGCTTCTCCCTCTGACCCTCTTCGCTCTCATGCTCTCTGTCTCTCATTCTCTCTCTCTCAAATAAATAAATAAAATCTTTAAAAAAAAAATTCCAGGGGCGCCTGGGTGGCTCAGTCGGTTGGGCGTCTACCTTCGGCTCGGGTCATGATCCCAGGGTCCTGGGATCGAGCCCCACATCGGGCTCCCTGCTCGGCGGGGAGCCTGCTTCTCCCTCTGCCTCTGCCTGCCTGCCTGCCTGCTTGTGCTCTCTCTCTCTCTCTCTCTGTCAAATAAATAAATAAAATCTTAAAAAAAAATTCCAGATGTTGATCTTCGTTATCCTGGTGTGTATTTGAATTTCCTGTGGAGTGTTCTAAAGTTACACAAGCTTTCACTGAAATGTTTACCCCTTTTTTCCCATCTCACTACTGAAGCAATTCTCAGGAGGGTCAGATGATGTGCAAGGTGGGGAGGATGTGTATATTATATTAAATATATTTTGTGTATATTAAAATATACACATTTTCATCTGTAGGAGAATTTTAAATTAAAACAAAAGTAATTGATTCTTCCAACCTCTCTTCTACTTAAAACTGGTGTTCTGATGACACAGTTTGTCCATTAGTTTTCTGGCTTCCTTCTGCTTTCCTCCCAAGTTAGTTAAATAAGCATAGGTAACTTACAACCACTCTTTTGTACAAAGCAGCTTGATCCTCTACCTACTTACTCCTTACTTTAGAGACCCCCAGCAACTATGAAGACAGAGTGAAACTGTGTAAAAACTGGCACTCTTTTAAGAAGATGCCTGGATACTTCCCAAATTATGGTTCTCCAGCAGCATAATTGGGTAGCTTTTTATTAGTTCCTAAGGTTATCTTTTGGTGTTTTTACTTTACTAGAGATTCATTAAGTTAAGTCATCTTTTTTAGAAACACAATTTGGAAAGGTTAAGCCATCCATAAGTTAGTTCAGTCGGATCATTGTTATCCCAGCCCTTATGTGAAATTTAACTCCCTTGCCAGGAGAGAAGTTTGCTGGGGTTTTGTATCTGTTTTTGTAGACAGGTCATGGTGAAACATTAAAAAGTGGAGAGAGGTTAAAATATGCCTGGATGAAGAGCCAAGAAGGGGAATGAAAGAATAGGATTTTACACAACCTGCATGCAGTACTCAGAGTCTTTCACTAAAAAATTAAGAGAAAGGTACGATATGGTGGTGTGTGGTATCAAAAAAAAAAAAAAAACCCACATATTTGAAAAACTTTCCCAGGGAAAAATGATGATTGTCAAGAATAAAATATATTTTGGAAGACTATATCTAGCACAGCCTATTATGTAACCATTGTATAATTGCACACATAATATTTTCAGGATATCGTTATACATGAAGGTGAAATAGTAGTAATGGAGAGGGTAGCATAAATGTAAGAAATCATTTTTAAAGAACAAGTGGAGGAACTTTAGGTGCAAATAAGTGCGGTGAGCTCAACCGTATACCTCGGCAGGGCACTGGTGCGGCTGGGAGGCTCTGCCAGCCAGTGATTTCTATGGATTCCAGCAACAGGGAGGGCAGGATTGAGGAGATGTGGGACTGATTGTGCTGATCCCCGCACGCCCGGAGGACGGGCGCTCCCGTAATCGGTTGCTTCGTGGGCCTCAGCGGAGTAATAGATGCACTTTGCCCGCCTGCTGGGAACAGGACTCCTGTAACGCCAAATAATGTCTGGAAGGCTGTGGTCCAAGGCCATTTTTGCTGGCTATAAGCGGGGTCTCCGGAACCAGAGGGAGCACACAGCTCTTCTTAAAATCGAAGGTGTTTATGCTCGAGATGAAACGGAATTCTATCTAGGCAAGAGATGTGCTTATGTGTACAAAGCAAAGAACAACACAGTGACTCCTGGTGGCAAACCAAACAAAACCAGAGTAATCTGGGGAAAAGTAACTCGTGCTCATGGAAACAGTGGCATGGTTCCTGCCAAATTCCAAAGCAACCTTCCTGCTAAAGCCATTGGCCACAGAATCCATGTGATGCTGTACCCCTCAAGGATTTAAATTTAATGAAAAGTAAATAAAGGTGTAGATTTGTTCTCTTGTATTTTTGTTAAAAAAAAAAAAAAGAACAAGTGGCAAAACCTAGTGGCAGTCATGCGACGCCTGGGTGGCTCAGTCGGTTAAGCGTCTGCCTTCGGCTCAGGTCATGATCCCAGGGTCCTGGTATTGAGCCCCGCGCCGGGCTCCCCGCTCAGCGGGAAGCCTGCTTCTCCCTCTGCCTGCTGCTCCCCTGCTTCTGCTCTCGCTGTCTCTCTTTGCCAAATAAATAAAATCTTTAAAAAAAAAAAAACAACAACCTAGTGGCAGTCTGTGGGGAATAAATGATTAAAGAACAGCCACATGGATCTGAATTTGAACCATTAAGAGAGTTAAGGAAGTTAAGGAAAGTGAATTTGGAAAGATTTATCAGCAAAATCTTGTGCCTTTACAGCTTTTTCATGGCCCATGGTTTTGTTAGTAAGCCTCTAAATGTCAGTCCAACTACATTGTTAAATGTCAAAGCAAGAGCTACAGAGACCAGGGCTACCCTGGGGAATCCAGGCTACAGAAGTCACTGCAGCTACACAGGGTGCTACCCTTCCACCATCACCAGAACCAGTCTGAATGGTGGGTATGATCAAATCTTTACCTTAGCCAACCCAACAAAGTTTTATTGAGTAAGCACCCTCTTTGGGTACTTTTCTTGATGTTAGATATACTGAGATTTAAAAAAAAGACAGATCAGGGTGCCTGGGTGGCTCAGTTGGTTAAGCGACTGCCTTCGGCTCAGGTCATGATCCCGGAGTCCTGGGATTGAGTCCCACATCGGGCTCCCGGCTCAGCAGGGAGCCTGCTTCTCCCTCTGGCCCTCTCCCCTGGCATGCCGTTTCTCTCTCTCTCTCACTCTCTAATAAATAAATAAAATCTTTAAAAAATTAAAATTAAAATTAAAAAATTAAAAAAAGACAGTTCCTCCCTGCCTAAAGTTTACAGTCTACTTCCCATAACTGAGAAAAAGCACGAATAGATAGAAAAGATACCAACATTGCAAAGCCCATAGCAGAAAAAATGATGTGGACGTGTGTGTCAGAAAGGGATTCATTCACTCATTTTTTTCAAAATACTGAGCACATACTCTCTGCCAGGTACTACTAAACACTGAACACGGAGTAAAGAACTCCACAGAAGAAGTGTCCCTTTCCTGGCTTACATTTTAGTCACAAAGGTAATAAACAAGATACTTAGAGATTGATAAATGCCATAAAAAAATAAGGTGATAAGAGGAAGTAACTAAGATTAGGCCAGTCTTGGACTCTAAAGCAGATCCAAGTTTGAGGTGGTCCTACCATGGGCACTGCAAACATACCATCCCTCAAAATATTTGTAGCTTCTGTTGCAGAGGTAAATAGTCCCTGGTAACTAGTTTATAGGATTAACTAGGATTATAACTCAAGCCCATAGAATCACTGGAAATTTTCTAATTTCTCTTTAGTGCATACCCAGTTAATTTCCTGTAATATTTGTGAAGATGGCCATTTCTTATGATGCTGCTTTTCATAAGAATAGATCAGATTTTGTTGTACAGGTTTTATAAGAAAGATACTCAGAGGTATGAATATAAAAAGAGGGTTTGGTGGTGGTGGTGGTGGTGGCTGTTTTCAGGCAGGAGAATTATTCAATAAACCGTATGCCAGATATTTTTCTACTCTTGGAGATGGGGAATGAGAAACAATGACACAGTGACCTTTTTAAACTATTTTTCTTTTTTTATATATATTCTATTATATATGAATATATATATAAATACATATTATCTATATTCTATGGATAAATATATATCATCTATATTCTATATATATATATTTATATATGCATGAAGTAATATGTGTACAAAAGAGTGATATAAAAATAGTATGGGATTTCTGATATTTGATCCCAGGTAACATTTCGTTGAATATTCTGTATTTCTCCTCTTTAGTCTTTACCAGTGGTGAATCGCCTCTTAAATAGAAGAATGGTAGTGGTGTTTAGGCAGATTACACTTCTTCTTTGGAAGAATTTTGCTTTAAAAGTGAGTGTATTCATCTGAAAAAATAAGGGGGGAGCTAATGCCCAATGAGTAAATATGTTATGGTAACTGATACTCTCTATTCCAGGATCATAGATTCAGAATGAACATTTGGAACATCAAAAATCAATTACACGCTAGAGTTAGGGAGCTGTTAGTATGTTCCTTAAGAAGGCGGATGATTGGCATATATATTTGGAAGTCCAGAAATCTACATTGGTTAAAGGTCAGAAGAGGAAGTAAGAATATCACTAATAAGAGGAAGTCGAGGTGAACATTTGATCACATGTGACAGGCATATGGGTTTCAGGAGGACACAAATACTGAATGAGAATGCAAACCAAAGAGAAGTCTAATGAGACAGGATCCAGCTTCCACAGAAATTGGAATAGCTGGGCAAAATGGGCTAAAGAACAGACACAACATACCACCACCAGAAAGTTTGATAATGAACAACCTTCTGCCACTATAAAGTTGTTTCCAAATAGTTCCTTTTTGGTCAACAGAAAGCATCTTAGGGGGAAGAGCTGATTGGAGCAAAAGTGAACTACTGGGACCTTATGAAGATAAAAAGTTTCTGCACAGCAAAGGAAACAAGCAACAAAACTAAAAGCCAGCCTACAGAATGGGAGATGATATTTGCAAATGGCATATCTGATAAAGGGCTAGTATCTAAAATCTATAGAGAACTTATCAAACTCGACACCCAAAAAAAACATAATCCAGTTAAGAAATGGGCAGAAGACATGAAAAGACACTTTTCCAAAGAAGACATCCAGATGGCTAACAGACACATGAAAAAGTGCTCAAGATCATTTATCGTCAGGGAAAACCGCAATGAGATACCACCTCACACCTGTCAGAATGGCTAAAATTAACAGCATAGGAAAAAACAGATGTTGGTGAGGATGTGGAGAAAGGGGAACCCCCTTGCACTGTTGGTGGGAGTGTGAACTGGTGCAGCCACTTTGGAAAACAGTATGGAGATTCCTCAAAAAGCTAAAAATAGAACTACCTTATGATCCAGCAATTGCACTACTAGGTATTTACCCAAAGGATACAAAAATACAGATTCAAAAGGGCACATGCACCCTGAAGTTTATAGCAGCATTATCAACAATAGCCAAACTATGGAGAGAGTCCTAATATCCATCAACTGATGAATGCATAAAGAAAATGTGGCATACCATATATATACAATGGACTCTCAGCCATCAAAAAGAATGAAGTCTTCCCATTTGCAACAACATGGATGGAACTAGAGTGTATTATGCTAAGCAAAATAAGTCGGAGAAAGACAAATACCATATGATTTCCCTCATATGTGGAATTTAAAAAACAAAACAGATGAAGGTATAGTAAGGGGGCGGAGAGAGGGAGCAAACCATAAGAGACTTCTAACAATAGAGAACAGGGTTGATGGAGGGAGGTGGGTGGGGGACAGGCTAAATTGGTGATGCGTATTAAGGAGGGCACTTGTGATGAGCACTGGATTTTATATGTAAGTGATGAATCACTAAATTCTACTCCTGAAACCAATATTACACTATATGTTTACTAACTAGAATTTAAGTAAAAATTTAAAGAAAAAACAGAAAACAAAAAGAATGAAGAAAAATGAACAGAGCTTCAGAGCCCTGTAAGATACCATTCAGCATACCAGCACACATGTAATGGGAGTTCCAGGAAAAGAGAGAGAGAAAAGGACAGAACAAATATTCAAAGAAATAATGGGTTAAAACTTTGCAAATTTGATGAAAAACAATCTATATATTCAAGAATCTCAGTATAGGATAAGTATGGAGAACTTCAGGTAGGACTGCCTTGCCAGTGCAGCTTCTCCCTCAACCATTCTTATTTGAAGGAAAGCTTGTTCCAAGCAAGGAGAATGTTTCTCAGCAAAAGAGGCCCTGGTTGTCCATTCAAACCAGATTCCCATCTATGAGAACTACCCCAACCTGATCTGTCCCTTCTATAACCATCACCCATTTGTATTTTTCTATAGCTCTGAGATCCTCTGCAAGCCCACCGGCTTGGCCTTAGGGTCAATGAATATTCAACTCACAGGATTATCATAAGCCATGCTTGGTACCAGTCTATTCAGTAGGACAGGAAATGGCAGCAGGGCAGCACAAGGTACTGCTCTTGTGTGAGTCCTTGCAGCAACTCAGATGCAAGAGGACAAAACCCACATCGCATAGGTGTGGGAACCTCCCTGGCTTAGAAGCTCCATAGGAGCAATTCCAAAGGCAGAGCTTCCAGAATCCCCACAAGAGGCCCAATTATAAGTGATAAGGATCACTGCCCTCAAAAAAGCCCAAAGTCTAGTTTCTTTGTCAGGTGTTTATAGTTCTCCTTGTCCGGGTGTAATTTGTCCATCGGGGATCATTTTTACCATAAGCAGTATTGCCTAGTAACACAGGTAATGTCTTTATCTGGTTGCCAGGATAACATAAAAAGAGTCAACCAAAGGTCAAATTCTCATGCAGAATGGATAAAAAATGTAACACACTAAGATGCTTCCAGGACTCATTTACTCGTTTGTCAACAATAGAGACACACGAGATTGCTTGTCTACATGTTAAATATATATACACATACGTGTGTGTATGTGTTGGGGCCTAGGATAGGGGACATTTCACTGTATTTTTTAAAAAAGATTTTATTTATTTATTTGACAGAGAGAGAGAGAGACAGTGAGAGCAGGAACACAAGCAGCAGGAGTGGGAGAAGGAGAAGCAGGCTTCCCGCGGAGTGGGGAGCCCAATGTGGGACTCGATCCCAGGACCCTGGGATCATGACCTGAGCCGAAGGCAGACACTTAACGACTGAGCCACCCAGGCACCCCATTTTTAACTGTATTTATATGCTTTTCTGAATCTTGGGTGTAAGTAGGAATTACCATAATTTATAACCTTCTCTCTTCCTTGCTTCCTTTCCTCCTTAAACCCTTCCCTATGTAGTGATGGCACCAAGCATAAGCTAAGTACAGTTATTGCCCTGTCAGGAGGGCCTGACATCATCTTCCTCGATAAGCCATCTTCTGGCATGGATCCTGTGGCCCAACACTTCCTCTGGGACACAGTCTCATGGACCCGTGAGTCTGGCAAGATCATTGTCATAATCACCCATAGGTGTGGCTTGTATCTTGATTGAGGGATGGGGAAGAGGGGAGTTACACTTGGTGCCATGGGCATGTGATTGTGTCTAAGAACATAGGTCAGTAATGACCTTGCCAGGGCCTATTAATGTCCTTGGAAGAATTACAGTCTGTGATTCCTGCCAGAAGAAATACCCTACAGTTCTTAGATGAACTCTTTGGAACATTCTATCCAAAAAATGAAAAAGTAGAAACAAATTGGAGCCCTTACTGCAGGTTTAAGCATCTGCCTCTTGGTTTCCATTTTTATTTCAACTATAAGAGAATGTAGTCAATAGAGGTCCCCCAAATCTTACATGGGTCCTAAACACCAGTCTTACCAAGAACTTCCCTGATTCTTTGAGGATTCTAGCCTTCATGCCATGGTGAGCCTCTCCAGCTCTACCTCCCAGTGGTTCCTTATTTTTCCAGGACAGAAGAATGTGAGGCTCTGTGTTCAAGACTGGCCATTATAATAAATGGGAAGTGCAAATGCCTTGGCAATCCAGGCAAGGATCCAAAGAATAAGTGTGGAAGTGCATACATTCTACAGGCCAAAATCAAGATGGATAAGCAGGCAAAAGAGGTGCAAAAGCTGAAGATACTCATTGAAACAACCTTTCCAGGTACTAAAGGTTAAGCATGACGCTCTCAATTAAGCTTCTGTTGAACCCCGTGTCCCAAACGTTTCACCCCATTGACATAAAGAGTTAGTAAGTAAGGCCCTCAGCCCCTCTTTGTCATTATGCAATTACAGTGCTTTCTTCTCCCTGTGATTCTAACTACATTCTACAAGATAATTCTTCCCAGCTATGAAATAATTACTCTTGTACCAATTATCAATTCCAATATTTACGATTTCTCCCGGCTACCTTAGTCAAGGTATGATCAAGAAACACCAACTAGGCCACAATGGTAAAGCTGAGCCACGAGGCCAAGCAGAAGCTGCAGCAGCTCCTTGAAGGTGGCCAGTTTGCCATCCGCAGGGGCTTTCTTCCTCTCGTGATTTACCTGGGATTCAAGGGTGGGGTTGCAGATCCTGGAATGCCTGAACCAACTGTTTTGAGCTAACGTTGGGAATAAAGGTTATCGGGATTTGGAAGCAATCAATAGACAGGAACAACATGGAAGGTGTGCGCTCTGGCTGGGATAGAGATGGGACATCGCGCAGATGTTCACCAGTTGAATGGCACAGGGCTCTTCTCAGATGAATCTGTGGCAGAATGGGACCTCAGCTGACTTATTTATCATTGACTATATCAAAATACATGTTTTTAACAATGTTAAAAAAAAAGAAATGCTAACTAGCACTAACAGCTCTCTTCTCATTTTTCAGGTAGAATTTGTGTGAGGGACATAACTATACGTACAACCAACAGCTAAATGTCTGCACAGTGCAGATATCCCCTCTATGTAAATGATGGGCCATTGTTAGAGATAACCAGACTGTACGCACCCATGCCTGTGTCTTCTCTCTGCAGTTAATCATATCCCCATGGTTTGCACAGTGCCTAGCACACAGTAGGTATTCAGTAAACTTCTGCTGAAAGCCAAGAATGTGACATAATCAGATTTGCATTTAGAAAGACCAATTCAACTTCAGAATTTAGACTAGTGATATGTTTTTGTTATCTGTTCCCATACTTGTCCTACCATAGTTTTTTTTCTTTTCTTACTCTATGTAATTGCTAGTCTAATTGCCTGTCTTTCTCACTTGTAGATTCCATTATGGCAAGGGCCATATCCTGGAGTAGAAACAAAATTGGAGCCTGACCCAGTATGGAAGTATGTTAGGGCTTGGCCAATCAAATTAGGTCAAAAGGGGGATGAAAAAAAAGGAAGTTCAGATGTCTGCCTCCGATCTGGCTTTCCTGGGATGAAATTCAGAGACTTCAAAATTAAAAAAAAAAAAAAATCCTTCTCCCTCCAAAAATTTTTCATTTAAATTGTGATGGAATTGTTAGGATCCTAGTGCCCCAACTCCTTCTTGCTGAGAGGATTATTTTCCTCCACAAGTAATATAAAAGGGCAGATCTTTAGCCTAGCCTAGGTTGTTACACAAGGAGTGAGCCCAGCTGGGCATTTGTGAGCTGAAGAAAAAGCTTCTGTCTGCAACTTTTCTTTTTTCTTCCCATTTTGTGCAAACATTTCTTACTGAAGCCTCCTGTCCATTCATGCTTTCTGCCTCAATGCTGGGCTCAAGCCTTGTTTCCCTCTTCCGCCTACAGTATCAGACAAAAACCAGTTTGCCCGGTGAGCACTTTTTTAGCTAAATTACATCATTAGCATAGTTCTGCAAATTAGATGGCCATGCACTTTAGTATCCATGCCTACCTGAGATAGAGTATTATAGAGCATACTATTTTTTCCCGTTTTTTTCCTATAACAATACAATGAGTTAAAATTACAGTATTTAATGTTTTAAGGTTGTCTTCCTCCTTAAATTTAGCTATAGAACAACGTAGACATGGTTTAGGTATAGGCCAATATGCTTAGCCATGTCACCTACATCAAAGTGGTATAGAAATTTAGGAGATAGAGAAAGAAATGGGAGCTAAAGCAGTCACGGAGGGCTTCACCAAGGTAGTGGGACTTCAGGTAGTTATTTAGAATGAGTGCCTGAGAAGCACCTTTTTGCCTTGAAACTTTTCCCTGCAAAATCTGCAGAAATGTTTCACCTTACCAAACTGAAACTCTGTACTCATTAAAGCAACAATTCCCCATTTCCCTCTCCCCCCAGCTGTGGGCGGCTACCATTCTACTTTCTATTAATTTGACTACTCTGGACACCTTACATAAGTGGAATGATACGGTATTTGTTTTTTTATGACTGACTTATTTCATTTGGCATATCAAGTTTCGTCCATGTTGTAGCAGGTCTCAGAATTCGCTTCCTTTTTAAGGCTGAATAATATTTCGGTGTACATATACAGCACATTCATCTATCAGCAGACACTCGAGTTGCATCTGCCTCTTCACTATTGTGACTAATGCCACTGTGAACATGGGTGTGTAAATATCTCCTCAAGATCCTGCTTTTAATTCTTTTGAGTATATACTCAGAAGCGGGATTGCTCTTCAACTTTTTGAGGACCCTCCATACTGTTTTCCACAGCGCCTGCACCATTTTACATTCCCACCAACACTGTACAAAGGTGAAACCCTATGATTTAAGGGAAGAATTCTTACCAGAATATGACCTACTTCTTTTACTGTAAAACAGAGGAAGAGTTCTTCCCCTTTAAGTATAATCAGGAAAGGTCAAAAAATTAATTGCAGAGAAAAAAAATAGTCAAGAATAAAGTGAGAGAAGCACCTTTTTGCCTTGAAACTTTTCCCTGGTGCAAATACAGGGACACAGAACTGACTTGTACCTCTTTCTCTTTTTTTTTAAGATTTTATTTATTTATTTGAGAGAGAGAGAATGAGAGATAGAGAGCATGAGAGGGAAGAGGGTCAGAGGGACAAGCAGACTCCCCGCTGAGAAGGGAGCCCGATGTGGGACTTGATCCTGGGACTCCAGGATCATGACCTGAGCCAAAGGCAGTCGCTTAACCAACTGAGCCACTCAGGCGCCCGACTTGTACCTCTTTCTAACAGTTTTCCTGTTCCTACCTCTGTGCATTTTTATAGAACAGGGACAGTGGGATGTAGTCAGCAATGTCGCGTGTGACTAGAAAAACAAATCTGCAAGCAACATGTATATTTTTTTTTAATTAGGAGCTTTGACTTGTTTCCTCATTTGAATTGACTCTAGCCTTTGCTTTGGTTTAAAAAATACATGTGCCCAGAAATGGCCCTTGTTTCGCTTTATCCCTCACACAAAGCGCCTCTTTCCCTTTTTCAGCCCCCTAAAGCATGAGCTCCAAGGGACGGTCCATTACCACATACCTAGCAAGGACTTTACCTGAGGAAAGGTGAGTGTGGTACCAGGCCCTCCTAAAACCACAGGAGGTGTTTTGACCTTAGAGTTGGTGGATGATATGAAGCATTCAAATTCAGGCATCTGAGAGATTTAAGACAAACCTGGCTCTATCAGAGACCATTTCTATTTTTCCCTTTCTTGGGTACTGTGTAAAGCCAATATTACCATAGTAGTTTTATAGAACATGGGAACATGGCTTAAGCCTAAATTATTTTGGCTTCTTAGGAGTTACTCGTAATTTTGAGGGCATAGATAGATGAGTTCTGTTTCAGGAGGTGTGAGGTTTATAAATTCACAGTATCCTGGGAAGCTGACATTAACAGGGATAGACGGGCAAAACATTTCCTCTCTAACTCAGATTTATTAGCTTCATAGGAAGTCTCCAGGTCCATGCAAGGTGGGAGTAAACAGAGCCTTTTCCCCCTTCTCTCTACCAAACCAGTGTTTTTCCTCACCTGTCCCTTTGAGGGCCTTTAATAACAGTGATTTCTTCTGCTGCCTTGAAAGTATTTGGTATCGTGAAGTCAATCAAAGATGAATATGGATTAGAAAATTATTTCATGGGGCACCTGGGTGGCTCAGTCAGTTAAGCATCTGCTTTTGGCTCTGGTCATGATCCTGGAGTCCTGGGGTTGAGCTCCATGTCAGGCTCCCTGCTCAGCGGGGAGTCTGCTTCTCCCTCTCCCGCTGCCCCTCCCCACTTGTGTTCTCTCTCTCACGCTCACTCTCTAATAAATAAATAAATAAAATAAAATAAAATAAAGGAGGGGGAGGGGGTGCCTGGGTGGCTCAGTCATTAAGCATCTGCCTTCAGCTCAGGTCATGATCCCAGGGTCCTGGGATCGAGCCCCACATTGGGCTCCCTGCTCAGCGGGAAGCCTGCTGCTCCCTCTCCCACTCCCCCTGCTTGTGTTCCCTCTCTCACTGTGTCTCTCTCTCTCAAATAAATAAAATCTTTTAAAAAATAAAAATAATAAAATGAAGATTCCTGGATTCCAAACCGGGTAGATTCTGATTCAGTCAGAGTGGTGGCAAACCCAGGAATCTGCATTTCAACAAGTACTCCACATGATTCTGATGCCTGTTTGGCTTTGGGGCAAAATGGGCTAGGCCTTCCAGGGGATTTTCAAATTAAGGCTTGCAATTTAAACACCTAAGAAGTCATTTGTATTCCTGGGAATTTTTCCTGACATTAGTATAAAATTAGTATAAAATACTACCAGGTGGGGGCGCCTGGGTGGCTCAGTCGTTGAGCTTCTGCCTTCAGCTCAGGTCATGATCCCAGGGTCCTGGGATCAAGGCCCGCATCGGGCTCTCAGCTCAGCAGGAAGCCTGCTTCTCCCTCTCCCACTCCCCCTGCTTGTGTTCCCTCTCTCGCTGTGTCTCTCTGTCAAATAAATAAAATCTTTAAAAAAAAAAATACTACCAGGTGACAGCATATCACCATTCAATGTCACCATTCAAATAAGTCTTCTACTAAAGCTATAATGAAAACATGATAAACAAATTTGTCTTTCCTTTCTTTCCCAAACTTACCAGTGTCAAGACCTCTTTGCCAAAGTAGCTTTAGCTACTTGAGTCACAAAATTATTTTTTTTAAGAGTCACAAAATAATTTATTTATTTATTTGACAGAGACAGAGATAGCAAGAGCAGGAACACAAGCTGGGGGGAGTGGGAGAGGGAGAAGCAGGTTTCCCGCCCAGCAGGGAGCCCGATGCGGGGCTCGAACCCAGGACATGACCTGAGCTGAAGGCAGATGCTTAACAACTGAGCCACCCAGGTGCCCAAGAGTCACAAAATAATTTAAAAGAAGCTAGTTCAACCTAACTTGCTTGCACAATTTCAGATTTTTGTTGATATCATGAGGTCTAAGCTGGACATCCTAAGAACTAGAGCATTGGCATCTAGACGGGCTCCAGAGTATTCTTTCTCAGGAAAGTGTTAATCCTGAGGTCTCTTCCCTTCTTGTCTTTGCAATCCTATGACACAGCTGATGTCGCTTGGGTTCTCCCCTTCATATCTGATATCAACCAATAAGGTGCATAGCAAACTTATTTAGATCCCACATACAACTAAGAGAAAAGTGAAAGGCAGTTTTAGGACAAAAGGGATGTGTGTTTCTGTTTAATAAAATGCACAAATCCATGGGACGCCTGGCTGGCTCAGTCGATTAAACGTCTGTCTTGGGCTCAGGTGATGATCCCAGGGTCCTGGGATGAAGTCCTGCATCATGCTCCCTGCTCAGCAGGGAGCCTGCTTCTCCCTCTGCCTGCCGCTCCCCCTGCTTGTGCATGCACTCTCTCTCTGACAAATAATGAATCTTAAAAAAATAAAATGCACAGATCCAAGAGATAGTGGGAGAATAAACATTAACTAGAGCAGCTTTGACTTCAGATCTTGACCGCTTAAGTCAGGTATCAAAAATAGCCATGCCCCTGGCCCCTGCACAATTTAGGGAACTAATTTAAAAATTAGATTTAAAATGTAAAGTCTTTATTTAAAAAAATTTTAAATAACCATGCCACCCCCAATTATTATAGCCACCTTAAACACTTATTAAAAGTCATAGTTCTCTCCACTAAGGAGCTTAAAATCAAAGAAAGGTAAAATGTTGATTCTGGTTGAAACTGGGCATTAGGTAAATGGGAATTCATTATACTACCCCTTTAACTTCTGTTTGTCTGAAAATGCCAATAATGTTTTTTCTTTCATCTAGTTAAGGGAGCTAAAACATGATTAAAAAATTAATTATCAATAGAAGGCAGTAACGTTCCAAGAAGGGAGAAAAAACTCCAGGCTATAGTGGTATTTGCCTGGAAGGGATTCTGAGAACAGGGAAGGAAATGCCAACCATCAGAATAATGGATTAAGAGGAGCCATGATTAATGCCTCAGGCCCTAATATGGCAATGTGATGTTCCCAAGTTCAAACCACTTTCCTGGGGCACCTGGGTGGCTCAGTCGTTAAGTGTCCGCCTTCAGCTCAGGTCATGATCCCAGGCTTCTTGCTCAGTGGGGAGTCTGCTTCTCCCTCTCACTCTGCCTGCCATTCCCCCTGCTTGTGCTCTCTCTCAAATAAATGAATACAATCTTTAAAACACACACTTTCCTGGAGTCTCCTTCCTTATGACTTTCCTCCCCACCCACCTCCACACACATGCACCACCCAACTGCAGCTCAAAGCAGGAAGTTGGGCTCCAGAGTCAGATTTGACTCTACAGTAAGAAAACTGACAAAACTTTCCAGCAATGTACTCCTCTGGTCTTCTATGTCTATTCTCTTCTTGTCTGTTCATTTTCTCTCCCAGGGCTTGCAACGTCTCCTATGCAGAAACAGTTTCAAGGGCCTCATTCTCTTCCACAGAATTCTAGCACTGTGGCAGAAATATGACATGAGCTGGTAAGGCAACCTGGAGAAATTTCAAGGTTTTCTGTCACCTACACTTTGTTTTTATGCTAGTCTGGGTCATGGGTATTCTAAAAGAGGAAGAGATTTTAAAAATACACTTAATAAGCAACAGTAATGAGTGAGGAGATATAAGCAATCTGGAGCCTCATCTAGAGAATGCTTTTCTTCCCTCCCTTTTTTCTCCTTTATTTTGTATCCTCTTGGTCACCCACTTTCTTCTTCTGTGTCTTCTATTCTCAACTCTTTTACTACTTCCCTCCATTATGGGGACTTACTACAAGTATTAATTATTCAAAAGGTCTAGGGCGTGTCAACACAAAATGAGAATTGGAGCTCATGGATCCAGCCTCCTCTATCACCTTAATTATGTAATTAGCTACAAGACTGGTTGGGAGCTGAAGAAAAGCATAAGGTGGAAAATGTACAACACCTACCACCACCACACGTTACTAATGGCATCCCTTCTCAACTACACGCACACTTTCCTCCTCATATAAGCAGCAGTCACTGAAGTAGATAGGACACTGGTAAGACGTGAAAGTGTTAGATCTGTCCACAAGATGGCAGTACGACTTTGTAGTGTACAGCTTAATAGGAAATTTTGCAGTGGTATAAAATACAAATAAACTTAGAATTTTATTTATGTAGCTGATGTCATGAATTATATTTCAGTTCCTACCACATTTGAACAGAATTTTTTGTTTGGGTCACAGTTATGTTTTGAGGTGGGGGTGAAGAATTAGGGAACATTCTAAATAGGGGTGTATCCCATAGACCCTGAACTGTTGGATGAAGTGTCAATGACTGGAACTCTCAGGGGTGCAACTAATTTGGGGGTAATGCTTAAAAAGTACTGGAAACAGAGATTTATGTCCCATGTTAATGAATTTGAATTTTATCTTGAAAAACATGGGGAATCATTGAAAAATTTTAACCAAGTGGGCAACTTGATCAGAGCAATGTTTCTCCAGCCTCGCTCATCGGTAGAACACCTTAATGATTTTTGCCGTATCTATCACCAATAGTTTGTTGGTGTTGTTTAACAGTGTTGTTTAAACCTAATTTTACTCTTTTTGCAAATGTATTTAAAGAGGAAACTCATTACCAGCATTGCTTGCCATAACATTCAAAATAAATGTACAATTATTGAAATGGAATAGTGTTCATTTATGAACAACTTAAAATCATCTCATGCACCACTAGTGTTAAGTCGGCCACACTTTGGGTCACTTTCCTGTGTGGTATGGACTGAGACAGGGGTACCCCCCGAAGGCACAGAAATTGGATTTGCACCAGATTCTTAATGGCCAGATCGGGACTTAAATGTCACCTGAAATCCTGTTAGACAGTTGTAGAAGTCAAGTAAATCAGCCATAGGCTGATTTAGACATAAGTTTGTCTATGCGTTGTAAATGTCTACAGCACCACCAACCCTTCTGAAATTTTAATGTGCATATTAATCTTGTAAAATACAGATTTTGATTAAGTATGGAGATTCTGCATTTCTGACTCCAAATGGTATTGATGCTGTTAGTTTCCCAACCGTGCTACAGTAGCGGACTGTAAGTTCCTGAAGGGCAAAGACCAAGCCTTCATCTTTAGCAGTGTCTGATACAAGGCGATTTCACGGTTAATACTCATTGAAAAGTGAACTTTCTTCCCCCGGATAGTCACATGACTCCCAATACGCAGCTTTCAGCTCAGAAGCACCCCCAACACACACCCCTACTCTTCAAAACATTTTTTTCCCGAATTTTTTTATTGTTATGTTAATCACCATATATTACATCATTAGTTTTTGATGCAGTGTTCCATGATTCATTGTTTGTTCATAACACCCAGTGCTCCATGCAGAACGTGCCCTCCTCAATACCCATCACCAGGCTAACCCATCCCCCCAACCCCCTACCCTCTAGAACCCTCAGTTTGTTTTTCAGAGTCCATCATCTCTCATGGTTCGTCTCCCCCTCTGACATACTCCCCTTTTCTTCCTCTCCTGTTATCTTCTTCTTTTCCTTTTTTCTTAAAATATGTTGCGTTATTTGTTTCAGAAGTACAGATCTGTGATTCAACAGTCTTGCACAATTCACACCGCTCACCGTAGCACATACCCTCCCCAATGTCTATCACCCAGCCATCCCATCCCTCCCACCCCCAACCACTCTTCAAAACATTTTGTTTTCTCACACGAAAATTATAGTTAAGTTTTTGTTTTCTACGTAGCCCGAGCCTAAGAATATAAATTTCATGAGAGCAGAGACCTTAGTTGTGAGGACTGCCTCGGTTTCAGGATTCATCCATTTGTGTCTCCCGCCTGTTCTGGGAGGCAGAGCAGCGAGTTCATTGAACAAGACCTCTACCCTCATAGAGCTAATGATCTAGTGAGGACTTTAGCAAGCAAGAAGCAGTCACGCCCGGCTTCGAAGTCCAAGTCTCTGCAGAAAGGCAAATAGATAGACAGGACTCTCCTTAAAGCGCTGGCTGTGCGGGAGCTCGAGAGCCGAGCTGAGCCGAAAGACCGCGGGAGGAACCCGGGGAAAAGGAGCTGTCTCATTGGACAATCCGGATCAGGAGAATCCAAAGTGGCGGGGGTGGGTTGTGATGGGCTGTCCTAGAAGTAGTCAGAGCAGGATTACAGAGTGGATCTCCGGGCCAGGACGAGAATCCAAAAAGTGGTAACATAAGTAATCTTCTGAGTATTTACTTACAAAACTTTGCGTCCGCCTGTACTGCGTCTTGGAGGAATTGGACTGGCCCAACCTCCTCCAGGGAGCAGTAGAGCGCGGTCCGCATAGAGAGTCCTCTTCACGTAGAAGGCGTGGGAAAGAGCGCGCGGGGGATGCTGGGAAACTCCTCTCGTCAGCCACCATTTTGCTTTCTTTTAAGCCGGCCGTGACCGTGGATTAGAGCAATCTTGAGCCATGAAGCTGCTAAGCAGAGCCGGGTCCCTTTCGGTGAGCACAGCCGGTGGGCATGGGGAAAGGTTGAGGAGCAGTTTGTCAGCAAGGCGATACGGACCGGAGGTGCTTGGTTTGGAGCTCCGGGGCCTTGGGCTTCCGTCTGCCCTTCAGCCGAACTCTGCAGGCCAAGTGGTCTGCAAGGGGGTGGGTCGGGCATTGGAGGCCCAGCTCGTGCTACGCGCAGAAGAGACCTAACGCCGGAGAACCTGAAGAGAAAAGGGAAAGGGCTTGAGAGCGGACGTGACGCGACTCGGTGGAGAGACCTCTGAAGGTCACTGCTGCACTTGGCGTGCCCGAGGAGGAAACCACGAGTCCTGGGGGGCAAGGGGCCGGCGTAGACCTAGCCCTCCACCCTCACCGTCAGCTCTGGCTTCTGCTTCTTAGTGTGTCACGGAGCATCAGTTTCCCCAACGGTTAAGTGGGCTTATGAGCAAAATCTTAAGAAATGAGCTAATGCCTGTATAGTGCTTATCATTGTTCTAGAACTTACTGTGGTGCCCTGGCAGGATAACGTGTTGTTCTTGATGTCTTGTTAGAGAATTCTAGGAGGGGCTCTTGGTCAGTCCTCGGGAGCTGCTTAAGACTTCTTCAAGCCCAAGTGAAACATAGCTGTCACTTGGGGAAAACTCCTCAAATGTCAGTGTACTACCACCAACGGAGTGGTAGTTATCAAGAGGGGAGGGGAGGAACACTTAAAAATCTCAGCTTGGCCAGTTTTGCCCCTAGGGGATAGTTGGCAATATCTGAATACATTTTTGGTTGTAACAACCTCTGGGGAGTGCAACTGGCATCTAGAGTCCAGAGGTGCTGCTAAATATCCTACAGTGCACAAGCACATCCTCCCCACACATAACAAAAAACTACCTAGCCGAAAATGCTGACAGTATCTGGGTTACTAGGGAAATAGTAACCTGCTAGAGAGAGATGCAGAAGAACAGGGAATGGAGTTTCTCTGTGCCTAATGTTTAAATAGACATACTGTGGATTATACAAATGGTTGTAATTTAAATTGTAATATAGCCTAAATTACCCTTACTGCCACACCTAGACAAACTAATGATTAACAACATTGAGAGCTGCCTAGAGTGGCAAAAGACCCCCAGATCGCCTCCATTCTATCCATCCCAACTTTCTAGTAGATGAAGGAACTCAAAGGTAACAGTTGGAGAGGACCAAGGTAAACAAATTGTAGTAAACTTGAAAGCAATGTTTCTAATTATATCCCTTATTTTACAAAAGAATAAATTTATACATATTTTGTTATTAAAATTATTTAATAATTGACAATTACGAGGATAATTCTTTGCAGCTGGTTTGAATGGGACAAATAAGTGTCACTATTCTTGAGGTGAACGCACCTAAATCTCCCTTGGCGATGGAACTGTAGATTATTCATATTTGAACAGCTGTGCTCACATACCTTAAAATTTTACTTTTTAGAAAATCAAAAGGCAGAATCACAAGTAGGGGTAACTATACCACACCCAGCAAACAAAATTGATGTAAAACAAAGCTAATTGTAATTTATAGTTAAAAAGTACTAATAGCGAGTGAAAACTAGGAACCAACTCAGTATAGGACTGATGTTGAATATTTAACAAACAGCCCTTCAGGACATCACTGAGTTGGGGCACTGCGGCCTCTGATGGTAGTCCTCATGAAACTCCAGCAGTATGTTCATTTGATTTTGGGACAACATCTCTTCTAATAACCTTATGAGCCTTAGAATGAATTCTATAGCATTGTATATTATTTACCCAAAAAACAATAAAGTTATGCATTTGGATCAATTATCCAGCCTTTAAGAGGACCCTTTTATCTTTCCAGTAGCTGCATATAATGAACTAAGAATCTGCTGTAGCTGAAGCTATTGTTAATCTCAGGATGATATAAATGTGTACTAGTCAAAGAAATAAATCCCTTGGTTGTGTGGTCTTACTGTAGCACCCAAGAGACTGAAGATACTATGTGAAATATTGGGGTCTTGGAGGAATTTTCCTTGGTATACTTCATCTTTTTTAAAGGTTACTAAAATGATTATGGAGATGAAGTCATTTCACTTGGGAGGTAGACTAAAATGAGACTGGGCAGATAAGGGAAACAATAATGCTAATATCTAATAAAAGGATATGGGTGTGGCAGTCCTACACTTTTTCAAAAAATTCCAAAGCAGGGGCGCCTGGGTGGCTCAGATGGTTAAGCGTCTGCCTTTGGCTCAGGTCAAAAAAAATTCCAAAGCATTAGAGCCAGGAGGAGCCACCTGAAGCTTTAATAGGATAGTTAACAGGGAGAAGAAAAATACAGTGGTTCTTTACATTCTAAAAAAATGAAAATGTAGGATTAGGTGTTCCTTCAGGCTCTACAAATCACACATAGATATAGAGATTTAAGAGTGGTTGGGAAATAATAAGTCCGCTAAATCCAACCTTGAAGATATATTATCACTGAATACCTGTTGCTTGGGCACACCAGAATACAAGACATTTTTCTTGAGAGAAATGTGTGTAACCTGTCTTTTTTGTGTTTAGAGATTTTATTCCCTGAAAGTTGCTCCCAAAGTGAAAGCCACGGCTGCCCCTGCAGGAGTGCCTTCACATCCTCAGGACCTTGAGGTCAGTCCCACTGAGTTACTCACTGGAACCCATACACACCTTACTGTCTTTGGTAATAGAACAGTGTTGATCACATCTCACTTTATCTTAAATACAGTTTACCAAATTACCAAATGGCTTAGTGATTGCTTCTCTGGAGAACTATGCTCCTGCATCAAGAATTGGTTTGTTCATTAAAGCAGGCAGTAGATATGAGGACTCCAACAACTTAGGAACCTCTCATTTGCTTCGTCTTGCATCCAGTTTGGTAAGCATCTTTACTACCTCACTCTGTTCAGGAATGCTATGGTATCTTTTTTTTTTCCATTAAAAATAATGCATCATATATTATTCAAAACACACAAAAGGATTTATGTAACATGTGGGTTATAAAGCATACAGTCAAATAAGCACCTCAGAATGTATCACCCAACATATTCGAACATTATCATTAAATCAGTGTTACTTGTGTCTCCTTCCCTTCCCACCCTCTACACCCCAGATTAACAACTATTCTGAAATGTTTGCTTTTTCTTCCCTTTTCTTTTGAAATAGTTTCAATAACAAATGTTTTTCGTATTAACAAAAACTATTTTTATCTATATTTGTTTGCCGTTGTGGTCAATTCAGTGTTACTCTGGGATAATATTTCATTACATTCTCTTTTTTTTTCCTTTTTTTTTTTTAATTAACATAATTATTTGTTTCAGGGGAACAGGTCTGTGATTCATCAGTCTTACACAATTCACAGCGCTCACCGTAGCACATACCCTCCCCATGTCCATCACTCAGCCACCCCATCCCTCCCACCCCCCTCCACTCTAGCAACCCTGTTTGTTTCCTGAGATTAAGAGTGTCTTATGGTTTGTCTCCCTCTCTGGTTTCGTCTTGTTTCATTTTTCCCTCCCTGCCCCTATGATCCTTTGCCTTGTTTCTCAAATTCCACATATCAGTGAGATCATATGATAATTGTCTTTCTCTGATTGACTTATTTCGCTTAGGAATGCTATGGTATCTTGATCCTACAGAAAAAAACTATTGTGTTTTTTGGCAAACTTCATTTTATAATTCTTAAACTAAAAAGGGATCTGCTGTTTAGGTAAAGTTCATTTTTAATCTAATGACAGTTAGACATTTAGATTGTGATATTGTGTGATTGCAAACTTAGCATTAAAAAATTACTAAAAATACAGTTGTTCTTTCTTTTTCCAGACTACAAAAGGAGCTTCATCCTTCAAGATAACCCGTGGAATTGAAGCAGTTGGTGGCAAATTAAGGTTTGTTAAAAATAAGTAGCAGGAAGTAGTGAAAACACCAGAAAATATTCGATCATGAGGGAATTTACCAGCATGATTAAGGATTTGTTAAACAGGCACAAGGAGGAGAAGGCTAATGAATTTAACTACATCGAAATGTAAAACATCTTTATTCCTTTAAGTGAATATTTAAGTAACTGGCAGTAAATGTTTGCAACATACATAACATGGAGAGGGTTATTTGGAAAAACAAAGAACTACAAATTAGGAGAAGACAAGCAAATAGAAAATGGATGGACAGGGCGCCTGGGTGGCTCAGTCGTTCCGCTCAGGTCATGATCCCAGGGTCCTGGGATTGAGCCCCGCTCATCAGGCTGCCTCTCCCACTCCCCCTGCTTGTGTTCCCTCTCTCGCTGTGTCTCTCTCTGTCAAATAAATAAAATCTTTAAAAAAAAAAAAAATGGATGGACAAAGGATAGGAACAGGCTATTCCCGGAGGAAGAAGCCAGAAACACTGATCTTTACTGGTAATCACAATGTGATGCCATTACCCATCAGATTTATATATCGTGTTGGCAGTGTTAAGGAAGAGGTAGAATCTCTTCTACAATTAGTGGAATAAATTGATAAAACTACTTAGAAAAGAATCAAGGAAAATCTAGTAATATTGAAAAGGAGTGTATCTTGCAACCTAAGTTTTTAATCCACATGCACAAAGATACTGTTTATTTTTGTAAAGACTGGAAACAATCGAATGCCATCTTCAGGGAAATGGGATAAATAAAGTATGATCTAGTGATGTGATGAGACTAGTGCACAGCAGTTAAGGGATTAACTAAATTATTCCAGTTAAATGTTTTGTGGAAAAACGAGATATTTTTAAGGTATGGGCATTTATAATTTTTTTTATAATTGTTTTTTTAAACAATATGTAGTCCTTATAATTTTGCTTGTCTCTGGAGTGGGAAGGAGGGAGTGAGGTTAGCCAAAGAAGGGTACAAAGAGATCTTCAGCTTTAATTGCCATTTTTCTTTAAAGATTTTATTTATTTATTTGAGAGAGAAAGAATGAGACAGAGAGCGTGGGGGGGGGAGGGTCAGAGGGAGAAGCAGACTCCCTGCTGAGCGGGGAGCCCGGTGGGGACTCGATCCCGGGACTCCAGGATCATGACCTGAGCCGAAGGCAGTCGCTTAACCAACTGAGCCGCCCAGGCGCCCCTAATGCCATTTTTTTAAGTTGTGTTAAAATATACTTAAAATTTACTGCTTTAAGTGTACTGGTCTTTGGCGTGAATTTGGCATTAAGAAACCATCACTACCATCCATCTCCAGAATGTTTTTATGTTCCCCAACTGAAACTCTATAGCTATTAAACAAAAACTCCCCCCCCCCCCAGCAACCCCCTGCAGTGACCATTCTACGTTCTATGATTTTGACTTCTCCAGGTTCCTCCTGAAAGTAGAATTACGGTATTTATTCTTCCAACACTGACTTATTTCACTTAGCATCATGTCTTCAAGGTGCATCCATGTGTAACATGTCAAGATTGCCTTCCTTGAAAATAGTTTCTTATTTTTTATTTTAGTTGATGAATATGTGTATTTTTATACGTCAAAATAATTTTTCCAAAGGAATTGGTTGATTTAACAAAGATATAAGGAAAGCTTATTCTTCTGATTAGATAATTCACTGTAATTTATTTCTGATGCAGTGTGACTTCAACCAGGGAAAGCATGGCCTACACTGTGGAATGCCTGCGGGACCACGTGTAAGTACCTGCATGAGTTGAGGACACCTGCTTTTAAAGAAACACTTAGCTGCTCAGTTCTTGTCTTTTTTAATGTGGCATTGTGATCTCTGATTTTGGTTTTGGGTTCTTAAAAACTGTAGAACATTGTGTTTACCACAGGCCTAAAACTTAATATTGAGAACATTACCTTTACGTAGCATGGACGTTGGTTTTAAATTTTTGACTCAACACTCTATCTTGATATCTTCTGTAGTGATATTCTAATGGAGTTCCTGCTCAATGTCACCACAGCACCAGAATTCCGTCGTTGGGAAGTGGCTGCCCTTCAGTCTCAGCTAAGGATTGACAAAGCTGTGGCTTTTCAGAATCCACAGGCTCGTAAGTACATTATTTTCAGATCCTGTTCAGTTCTTTCTAAGATACTGGGTTTTTGAGGGGCACCTGGGTGGCTCGGTTGGTTAAGCATCTGCCTTCGGCTCAGGTCATGATCCCAGGGTCCTGGGATTGAGCCCCACATTGGGCTTCCTGCTCAGCGGAGGGCCTGCTTCTCCCTCTCCCTCTGCTGCTCCCCCTGTTTGTGCTCTCACTCTCTCTGTCAAATAAATAAAATCTTTTTTTTTTTTTAAGATACTGGGTTTAAAACTGCCTTTTCCAAAAATTTGTCTAGTTTCTTAACTATATTCTTGTGTTTCTAAACATTCATATTGTTGATTATTTTTCATCTTTGATAGTATGTAAGTCAATTATAGAATCCCTGCTTCAGAATTTAGAATACGGTGTTTTTTCAATAGTTTGCTTACACCAAACCCAGCAACAGTTCATGGTTGCTGCTGGTATTACTGTTTAGCCACTTACCTTTACTGGATCTTCCCAAAGCAAGCAATTTAATTTTTTTTAAAATAAGAACTTTTTAGATGTTTATACTTTGTGTTTATATAATGTTCAATATGTAATCTTGACAAGTATGACTAGCAAAACGGATTAGTAAAATAGCACCACTGACTCTTGGAAGTCCTGCAAGTTCGGTAGGAGCAGAAGTGTGCACGTGGGCTCCTTGGGTCTAAACAGGTGACCAGCTGCAGGGGCCTGCATGGGATGGGCCTCACTCAGAATGCAAGCCTGTCAAGTGTCTGGAACAAAGTGAGGGTTTGGTCTGTGTTAGCTAATATTATTTCACTGTGATACTTTGTTTTACAAAAGAGTATGATCTTCCTTACTTTGGATCTCCTCCACCAAAGAAATAGATAGAAAATTGTAGAAAAGATGACTTACCTGCCAACTGTGGTTTCTTCCCCGCTGTTAGCACTGAGGTTCCAGCGCTCATCCTATCTGTGTGAACGGTCACTGCGGTGTCCCAGCCGCTATCTGCCCCCAAGTCTGCATCTTCAGTCCAGCCACCACATTGCCCTTGCAGCGATCCTTCTGACATGAAGGTCCTTTAAAGGCTTCTTATCTGTGGGATAAAGTTCAACCTCTTCAACTTAGCATATATGTTAACTTCACAGTCTGACCGCTGCCCACCTCCCTTGCCTCTTGCGCTACCTTCTCCCCTTCCAGGCAGTTCCCCTTTGAATCCCTTGTCATGCTTTATGCCTTTGTCTGTTCTCTCTGCCTGAAATGCCACTCCCTAATCCTTCCCCTGGTAAACACCTATCCATCTTAAGACTCAGTCCAGGGCGCCTGGGTGGCTCAGTTGGTTAAGCGACTGCCTTCGGCTCAGGTCATGATCCTGGATTCCCAGGATCCAGTCCTGCATCGGGCTCCCTGCTCGACGGGGAGTCTGCTTCTCCCTCTGGCCCTCCCCCCTCTTGTGTGCTCTCTCTATCTCTCATTCTCTCTCTTTCAAATAAATAAATCTTTAAAAAAAAAAAAAAGACTCATTCCAGATTTTACTTCTGTTACTCCTTTCCAATTCCCACTGCCCTTCCCTTGCGCCCCTGCTGAGCTTTTGATCTGCTGCTGACATCACACCCATCATGCTTTAATTCACCGTTTTCCCTGCTTAACATTTTGAGACCAGGCATTGTGTCTTACTCATGTCTCTATTTCCAGCACCTAACCATTCCCGGCATAGGGAGATTGCCCGAGTAACGAGCAAAGGCACTGACTGAAGCAGGAAAGCAGAGACAGTGCCCGTGCTCCAGTGAGGAGGACACTTGGACCCCCCCCAAAAGCTATTGATAGGACTTAACACTGGCACTTTCATATATCTTCTTAACCTGACAACTCCTCATTATGAGGAGAATGTACGAGTGAAATAGAGGTAAATCACTTACCCAGGGTCACATGGTACATTGGTGGCAGAACTAACTATAACTAGATTCAGACTTGCTGAAACCTAGGCCATTATACTTTCCAGATGATACCAGGTAGATTAAAGTTAGAGAAGTGGTCAGACGAGCCCTGGTATGTAGAAGCTGCTGTCCTAATTTCTTACTTTTCTCAGGACATTCAGCTGGCCGACTTTTAAATTTCAAGCCCTCATAACACTTGAATGCCATAAGGTGACCAAAATTCTATCGTCTAGTTGCTTTCTAGGTTCTAAAAACGTTGTCTTATTTGAATCGTTTCCACAAATGCTGCTTTACTTATTTTACAGGTGTCCTTGAAAATTTACATGCTGTAGCTTACCGAAATACCTTGGCTAATTCCCTGTATTGTCCTGATTATAGGATTGGAAAAGTGACACCAGATGAGGTACTGATAAAACACATTACATTTTAAAATGTGCTTGTTTTCACATTAAATTGAACATTTATCTGCCATTTCAGGTTTGTTTGTTAATTTTTCTTTTTATCTTCAAATTTTAAAAATTCACCTGCTGGCTTTTTTTTTTTTTTTTAAGATTTTATTTATTTATTTCACAGAGAGCGAGAGCAGGAACACAAGCAGGGGGAGTGGGAGAGGGAGAAGCAGGCTTCCCGCTGAGCAGGGAGCCCGATGCAGGGCTAGATTCCAGGACCCTGGGATCATTACTTGAGCCGAAGGCAGAAGCTTAACAACTGAGCCACCCAGGCGCCCCTCAACTTGCCTTTTTAACTAAAATTCTACCTGAACAATTTTACAACTTTTAACTAAAGGAAGTTTTTATCATAAAAGAGACATGTTTCTTTCAGAAAATCCAGGAAACAACAAGAAGCAAAAAAGAAAACATCTCACATACCTAAAGGCACTGAATGTTAATGCCTGGGTATATTTATCTTTTTTAAACAGTATTTAAGTGTTAAATTTCATAATCTTTTGACCAGAAGTCTTCCTTTAACTCCTCAGTGTGCAGGGGGAGATGAGCCCACATCACCGCCCCATCCGTCATCAGCCTGCTTACTCTAGCTCACTTGCCTCCTTCAGCACACAGGCCTTACTTTGCTGGCGGTACAGATTGTCACACATCACAGCCATATATGTAACATAAAACTTCAGGTCCAAAATGTGAAACACTGAATGTCACAGTGTATCTCTTGCAAGTGTGGGTGCCTATATATAATCTTAATTTTTACCACCCTGCAAAAAATTATTAGAAGGCGTTAAAAGAAAAATTGGGAACTATCAATACTTGGCAAAGTGTGTATATGACTCGGAAGTTAAGGTTTTATTCTCATTTCATTTCTGGTTAGCCACTAGAGAAAACTCAACTGTATATCCTATCCCTTTCCTCTTTTATTTCCTGGTTAGAAAACTATCCACTTATCAGTCAGTTTAATGCCTACCATTCCTGTGGCACTTTTAAGAAATTATAACTGATATCATCCAACCTAAACTGAACATTTTTCATAAGATTAGCCTCTAATGAGTTTTGAAATTTTTCAGAAATCAAAGTCACCCATGTGAAGATACGTTATTGAGGTAGCTAAAAGAGCATACATAGCGAAACATTTATCCACAAGGGTGTCTGCTGTAGCGTTGTCTATAATTGTGAAAAATCAGACACAAGTTCAACATCCAACGTTAGGGGACTAGTTAAGTAACTTATTAAGTGTCTGTGGAATGGAATACTATTCAACCATTCAAAAATATTGATATGGAAAAATCCCGTAGCATATTGTCAAGTTAGAAAATGTAATTTATGAATAGGATGTACCATAGGCTCTCAATTTTTAGAGAATAAAGGTGGGGGAGGTGGGGGGTGTGTTTGTATCCTGGACAGATACCAATATATTAACCATGGTTACCTCAAAGTTATTAGCATTTTTAAATGTGTCGTTAGTCTAAAGGAAATTCTAAAGAAATTGGTGCTAGAATACCTTGAGTGATGGCAGCATTTAGGAGGGGAAAAAAAGAATGATTCCATGGTGATTCCAAAGATGTAGGCACCATTCACTTCAGGGCACAAATTCTGGTAACTGGATTCAGTCACGTTACCATCGCCTAATGATTCTCAACATTATGACCCATTCCCAAGAAACCATTTTTAGCCAGTTTTTCTACCCTGACTCAAAATCAATTTTAATATCACAGACACACTGTTTATGTACATGTATATATATTTGCATTTTATACATAAAAGAAGTAAAATGTTTTTCTTGCCCCCAAGAGACAATTTTCACTCCCATGGGAGCAGCAGTGCTCCTGTTGAGAACAGGTTTTAGCCCTACTGTAGAATGTTAATAGTATTTTCTTACTATGTATATAAAGACAAAAGAAATCTGATGCATATCTGCTAAAATCACATAATAAAAATCATAAGCTTAGTCTCATTTTTTTCAAATTCAAGCTAGTGTGTGCTCTAATTTTTTTCAGGCCTTTTTTTAGTTCCTTTCTTTCAATACAACTTTATTGAGTTATAATTCACATGTCATACAGTTCACCTACTTAAAGTGTACAATTCAGGGGTACCTGGGTGGCTCAGTCGGTTAAGTATCTGACTCTTGGTTTCAGCTCAGGTCATGATCTCAGGGTTATAAGATTGGGCCCCATGTCAGACTCCACACTGGGCGTGGAGCCTGCTTGAGATTCTCTCTCTCCCTCCCCCCACTCATTGGCATGCTCTCACTCTCTCTCTCAAATAAATAAACAAAATCTTAAAAAAAAAAAAAGTGCACAATTCAGTAGTTTTCACTATATTCACAGTCATGAAACCATTACCACGTTAAGTTCTAGTTCTTTTAAATGAAAGGGGGGAAATCAGAGGGGGAGACGAACCATGAGAGATGATGGACTCTGAAAAACAAACTGAGGGTTTTAGAGGGGAGGGGTATAGGGGATGGGTTAGCCTGGTGATGGGTATTAAAGAGGGCATGTTCTGCGTGGAGCAGTGGGTGTTATGCACAAACAATCATGGAACACTACATCCAAAACTAATGATGTAATGTATGGTGATTAACATAACAAAAAAAATTTTTTTTAAAGTTCTAGTTCTTTTAATCGATAGTTTAAAAAATAAAAGCAATATAATTCAGCACTATGTAGTCTGTAGTTTACAACAGCAGCTTTTAAGCCTGAGTATTTATTTTCTATTGACCTGCAGTTTTAATTTTTTCAGCTTTCTGTATTTATACCAATATAATCTCATAAATGTTCTTAACTTCCTCAGTTGCATTACTTTGTTCAGAACCATTTCACAAGTGCAAGAATGGCTTTGATTGGACTCGGTAAGTTGGGAATTGCTTACATGTCAGTCTATTTCTTTAAGAGTAGTCTTTTTAAGCTATAATCATAAGAGCACAGGATTGAACCAGATTTGATAACTCAGTCCTCTGTTGATGTCAGACAAGCACTGTGTGATAGGATTTTAATTGGTAGGTTGTTTGGTTTTAGTAAGCAGAATCCAGCATTTAACTATGTAAACTACTGGCTTTGAGTTTATTACAGTATTTGAAAAATTATGATAAAGGGCAAATTTCTCTAAGCAAAATGCTTTTGCAAGTCTTTTGTTTTAAAGAAGTATAATTTAATTGAAAATAGGCAAAGGGAGGGCGCCTGGGTGGCTCAGTTGGTTAAGCGACTGCCTTCGGCTCAGGTCATGATCCTGGAGTCCGGGGATCGAGTCCCACATCGGGCTCCCTGCTCAGCAGGGAGTCGGCTTCTCCCTCTGACCCTCTTCCCTCTCGTGCTCTCTCTCATTCTCTCTCTCTCAAATAAATAAAATCTTTAGAAAAAAAAAGAAAATAGGCAAAGGGAGTGAACAACCAATTCATGGGGGAAATGTGTGTATATACACACACACGTGTGTGTAGCCAGTTATTGTAAAAGATAGCCTTGCCTAATAGTTAAAATTTTAACCCATGAGATTGGCAAAAACTAAAAGATTGACACTGCCCAGTATTAACCAGGGTATGGAGAAATTAAGCACTCTCAAAAATTGTTGGTGGGAGTATAAACTGGTATATTTTTTGGAGGTCTGTTTAAATATATTAAAATTTTAAATATTAATACATTAAACTCAGTGATTTTGTTTTTAAGGATTTATCATACAGAAACAGTTGGTCAAGTTTACAAAATAGTTGCACAAAGATGATATTTGCTATACTGTTTTTTGGTTCCATTTGTTTTGTAAATAACAGCATCATTGAGGTATAATTCAAATACCATAAAATCCACCTTTTTAAAGTATACAGTTCCATGAGTTTTATTATATTCAGAGGGTGCTATAACTGTTACCACTATCTAATTTCAGAATATTTTGATTATCCCCCCAAAAACCCTGTGTTCATTATAGCCACTCCTTAGTCCACCACTCATCTCCTTCCTGTCTCTCTATAGAGTTGACTCTCTGGACATTTCATAGAAATGGAATCCTACAATATGTGGCCTTTTATAGCTGACTTCTTTCACTTCACAGTGTTTTCAGAGTCCGTCCATATTGTAGCACTTGCCAATGTTCCATTCCCTTTTCTGGCTAAAATACTCCATTACCACTCTTTGTTCATCTGTTCGTCACAATGGCATTTGAGTTGTTTTCAACTTTGGGCTATTGTAAATAAAAACATTTGCGTGTAAGTTTTAGTTAGAACCACCTGTTTTTCATTCTTCGGGGTATATTATTAGAAGTAAAATTGCCAGGACCTGTGGTAACTGTTGAACCATTTGTGGAACTGCCAGCCTGTTGTCCGCGGCAGTTGAAGTGTTGACATCCCCCCTCCCCGCCCCGACGGCACACAAGGGTTCTAGTATTTCCACTTTGTCACCAGCATTTACTAGTATCTGTCTTTTCAATGGTGGCCATCCTAGTGTCTGTGAAATGGTATCTCATTCCATTTGTGTCTCCCTAAAAACTCATATTTTGTGCTTTTTGGGCACTTATATATCTTTGGAGAAATGTCTATTCAAGTTCTTTGCCCATTTTTGAATTGGGTTGGGTTTTTTTTTTATTATTTTTGAGTTGTAAGAGTTTTTTATATATTTTGGATACTAAATCCTTACAAATATATCATTTGCAAACATTTTTTCCCTTTCTGTGGATCCATTTTACTCTTAAAAGCATTCTTTACTCAGCCATCAAAAAGAATGAAATCTTGCCATTTGCAGCAATGTGGGTAGAACTAGAGGGCATTATGCTAAGTGAAATAAGTCAGAAAGACAGTTATCAAATTATTTCACTCAGATGGAATTTAAGAAACAAAACAGATGAATGTAGGGAAAAGGAAGGAAAACTAAAATAAGACTAAATCAGAGAGGGAGACAAACCATAAGAGACTCTTTAACTGTAGGGAACAAACTGAGGGTTACTGGAGGGGAAGTGGGTAGGGGGATGGTGTAACTGGGTGATGGGCATTAAGGACGTCACGTGATATAACGAGCACTGGGTGTTATATGCAACTAATGAATCACTAAACTCTACCTCTGAAACTAATAATACACTATGTTAATTAATTTAAAATTTTTTTAAAAATGTTATTTGTACAATGCAGTATTGTTTTAATAGCCAATGATTAATCAGGAAACATGCTAATGTCAATCAAGAAGGGACTGATTAAATGATAGTACATCCATATAATGGAATTCTTCATAGCCATTAAATGTTTGCCGTAGACCCCTCACCTAGATAGAAATTACAAAAGACAAGTTAGAAACAATATGAGTAGAGTAACACCATTTTAAAAATAAAATGATAATATTAATATAAGTAAGAAAAAAGTTGTAGATGAATATGTATTAGTAAACTATAAGTGGAATCTCTGGGAGAGTAGCATTGTCGGGGGTGGACTCTTGTTTTCTTTACTGTTTATTTCTATAATTTGTATAATCACATACTATTTTTAAAACAGTAGATGTTTTGCAATTGTATTTTAAAAATTAATGGTTCTAGCTTGGTTTTGTTTTAGGTGTGAGTCACCCTGTTCTAAAGCAAGTTGCAGAACAGTTTCTCAACATGAGGGGTGGGCTTGGTTTACCTGGTGCAAAGGCCAAATATCGTGGAGGTAAGCATTTTGTTCTGTTAGGGCTGACTTATCAGAAGGACGTTCCCCATCAGAATAGTGTATTGGAGTAGGATAGGCCCGATTACTTACCACCAAATAGACTCAGTGTGGAAGGAAGGGATTAGTTTGCTTGGGTGTTGTGTATTAAACATGTTTTGTGTGTGTGTGTGTGTTGTGGGGAGAGCAGGATGGTATGCTGGGAGCACCAGGCCACAGAAAACCTTAATCTTAGTGAGTTAATACTGTGTTGTAGAGAATACAGAAGAATAAAGCCTGTGGTGACCAAGCCCCTTTCTTCCTCGCTCTCTCTTTACATGGCACCAGGTGAAATCCGAGAGCAGAATGGAGACAGTCTCGTTCATGCTGCTCTTGTAGCTGAAAGTACTGCCACAGGAGGTACAGAAGCAAATGCATTTAGTGTTCTCCAGTACGTCCTTGGTGCTGGACCACATGTCAAGAGGGGCAGCCATCCCACCAGCGCTCTGTACCAGGCTGTTGCCAAGGGAGTTCACCAGCCATTTGATGTGAGTCTGAATAGTCAGCATCTCTCCTTTTGTTTATAAAGGCTCAATGTGTATGATGTAGTCCTGTTAATCTGCTCTTAAAATTTAAGGTGCACACAAAGAAAATCTTTGTAAAAATGAAGAGATAGGCTTGAGTTTAGTTCCTTAGGGCCTAATCAGAAACGTCCTTTCTTTTCAGTTCTATAACCTAGAAAGAAGGAAATGCTTAAAAAATCAGAAATTCATCCTTCAGGGCCCTTTAGAATAAAGTTTTAGATATTAAACACTTTCCCAGATTCTAATTAGTCTTTTTTTCTAGATTTTCTTCTGTCCTCTTGTGTTCTTGTGGTTATTTCGTGAATTTTGCTGCTCTTCCTGTTTTCCAACCAAATGTACAGCATGTACACCGAGAAACTGTACACCCATCCCTCCAGTTTGAGATTAAGTTAAAAAAGAAAAATGAAGGGCGCCTCAATCGATTAAGCATCTGCCTTAGGCTCAGGTCATGATAACCAGAGTCCTGGAATCGAGTCCCACATCAGGCTAGCCTGCATCTCCCTCTCCCGCTCCCCCTGCTTGTGTTCCCTCTCTCGCTGTGTCTCTCTCTGTCAAAGAAATAAAAAAAGTAAAAAAAAAAAAAAAAAAGAAAAATTCCTACTTCAGCATTTGGGCAGAAATTTGAGGTATGAACAGGAGAGTCTCAGAATTGTGATTAAACTTCAAATCATTAAAGAACATTTCTTCTTATGCTTTAAATGGGCCAAGCCAGTGGTTCTCAAATTTTAACATGCATAAGAATCACGTGGAATTATTTTTTTAAATGCGGCTTTCCAGATTGCATCTACAGGGATCTGAGTGAGTAAATCTGTTACATGAACTTGAAAGTCTGTATTTTTAATAACAGCTCAGGTGGTCTTTTTGTAAATCATCCACATAAACACTGGGCTACAGGACACTGACATTCGTGTTCCCCTTAGGGAGCTTAACATTCTGCCCAGACTGCAGACAGCAATACCCCCGTTATCCTGAGGCTGAACTTGCAGGTACCTGGGGTATCTGAATAACGTCCACTAAGCAGACATTTTTCCCCAACCCTTTGACTTCAGTGTATAGGGGAAGTGTAAGTGAATTGGCCAAAAAGAAGTCACCAGCGCTAGCAGTGGGAAGACAGGAGGTTTGTGTGACGCCAAAGCCCACAGTCTGTACCACTCAGCCATACTGCGGCTGTGATCAGTGAACAGTGATGGTACTGTTCACAAATTAATGTTTACAGTAAACTTTAATCATCAAAGGTTAGAAAATACCCAGCAAAAAGTAAAGCAAGCAGTCTGTTTTAGGAAGATTTAAGTGAAAAAAGTTAAAACCATTATGGTTTTGAAAGAAGTAACCTGTGTCCGAAACACTGCAGTCCTTGACAGAACCGGTTACGTGAAATATTAATTCATCTCTTTTTGCTTGTACCGTGAGGGTCCCCAAGTTTTTGTCTATTTGGGAAATTGTGCCCTGTTTTCCCTGGTAAAATGACATACGGTAAAATTTCATTATATTTCAGGTTTCCGCTTTTAATGCCAGTTACTCGGATTCTGGACTCTTTGGGATTTACACCATCTCACAGGCTGCCGCAGCTGGAGATGTAAGTTGCAAGCTCACCAATTCTCACAAGTGTTTTTCCTCCCTTAACATGTTTTTAGTAAAAAACAGGGAGTGTTTGAAGGCCGTGACTTATCAGAGCTCTGTATAGTGTGATATCATTACCACGTGTGTGCTGTGCAAGGAACTTAAAAATGTATACTTGTGCTTCCAGGAAAGAGGGAAGAAGTGTCTCCTTGGTATTTTGGTTCTGTTTGGACAGGTGGCATTGAGCTGTCTCTCTGGGACATCTAAATTGATAACTCAGGTGATGTCAAGGCCAACATGGATCTTTCAGAGTCCTCAGCACAGAGATTGTGTTGAAGTCAGGGTTGTGTGTGAAAGACTGTAGGAGGAGAAAACTGAAGCTCGAGCTCTGGGGAGTGTTGCCAAGTGACTAAGGAAAATGGCCCAGAAAACAAGAAGAAGAGAAACTGGTATTTTTAAGAGGCCAGGAAAGAGCGAATGGTTAACACCATTTTGATCCACTCTGGATTACCATCCATTTAGTTACCAGAGAGCCCTGGTAGTTACAGCAAACCAGTACATCACTGGTAACATCAGTTTTCACCAGAATATTGGTTGTGAGCTAACATTTATAGTGTTAAGGAATGAATGAGAAGAAAGAAATGTGAGGTTGGCATAGGCAGGTGGAGCTCAGACTTGCTGGGGAGGTGGGTGATAGTTTTGGGAGAGTTCACACTGAGAGATTAAGTTGGGAGAGAATTCATACTGAAGGGAAAGAAAGATTGGAGCAGATATAGGATATTATAAATGGATCAGGTCTGAAAAATCGCGAGCAGGTGGAATGCAGAGTACAAATGGACATTTTAGCCTTGGACACAAAGGCTGCTGTGGGAAGGATGCGGAAGTACGTCCCCAGTCGGGGGAGGCTGTCCTGTCTTGAGAGTAAGAGAAGGTAGGAGAGTTGAAAGAAAATAATGAAATTTGGGACAAATGAAGGGCTAGATACACACAGAATGGGCATTGACCACCATGTAGGTGTCTCCTGGAAGTGAGAGACCACAAATTCATACGAGTCACGTACAACACTTCCTACACATATTGTCACGTATTACAATCACTTCATAGTTTTTCTTCAGTAGTATTTCTAATGGAGTAATGGAAGGGGCAGGTCGTAGGTTCCATCCAAGGTTAGAAACCTACAAAGTGGGCAAGTCAGAAGTATGGGCAGATGGCAAGGGAGTGGGGCACAGTGACAAGAATGACTGAAGGAGTGATTCGTGGATCTTGGCCAGACAGAGAAGTGAAGCCAAGGGACTCGATGGATTGAAAGTAGACAAATCAAGGAACTAAAGATCTTGATAAAGTGGAACAAGGATAGTGTGATTAAAGACTTAGGCCAGGGGTCTTGGAATTGAGGATTTCACAGAAAGGGCAAATTTAGGTTATGTCCAAGTCGGGTGTGGCTGTCGAAATGGGTAGCTAAAATGCAGGGGAAATGAAGGTCCTAGAATGGTGATTAGGGTTAGATCAGTGACCCAGGATGGTGCCAAGGTTGGGATGGAGAAAATCATGGACCGGGTTTATGAACTTATTTACCCAACAGATATTTCCCAAACACCCACCCACATCACTGGAACGTGATTCCTGCTTGACCCCAGCCTCCCAGGCATGGACAAGCTTTACACATCGGTGTGTGAATTACTACTTTCTTCTTAATGAATAGTAAGGGATAGCAGTATTAATTGCATGACGCTTTGGGGAAATTTAGAGGTATTTATTCTTTTTTTTTTTTATTTTTTAGTTGTTTATTTATCAAGACAAACTATTCCATAAGCCAGTATTCGTGTTTCATAGTTCAGAACACAGGTCAGTGACAGACTTCAATGGAACTCAACCCAAAGAAATTCTTTACATTCCCACTTTGCACTCTGAAAGATACCAGCCTTCTTCATCTCCTCAAAATCTTTCATGGAATAATTTCTGTAGAAATCTGCATATGCCTTCTTTCTTGGTTCGGCCACAGCAAACTTATAGAAAGCTGCAACCCCCAGGGATACAGCGAACGCTCCAACAATATGAAATCGCAGACGCTTGGCCAGAAGGCCTTGCATCTGAGGTTTCGTCAAAGCACTGGAAGTCATGGTAGTTATTCTCCTCAACACCAACCTCAAACCTAACGTCCTCCCTAACTCTAGAGGTATTTATTCTTTACAGACAATTAGAAATACCTGTGTTTGCTTTTCCTAAACCAGCCTGGCATTCTCTGTGCTCTGCCACTTACTTTTCTAAAAAGCTTGGCTACAGGCAACCTCTTGGATCCCTTCCCTCTTCGGGAGCTTTGTACTATCACTCAATAATAAACTTTGCTATCGCTCATAAACCTTGCTTTGCTGCCCACCATAAATAAATGAATAGATTAGATAGCTTGGCTACTTGGACACTGCAGATTATACAGGCAGCTGCTTTATGGAACACTGGAAGAATAAGGAGCGCATAGTGGCAAGAATTCCAAATGGACACTGTGCTTTTCTCTGGAACTGACCTTCCATCTTGTGTTTTTGCCTCAGTAGAGGAGCATTTGATTGCTTCAGGAGACTCTGGCACTGATCAAAAATGACCAGCTGTCTCTTGTTTGTCCTAGGTTATCAAGGCTGCCTATAACCAAGTGAAAACAATTGCTCAAGGAAACCTTTCCAATGCAGATGTCCAAGCTGCCAAGTAAGTTGCAGTATTAACTGTGTGTTTTGTGTTTCAGGTATTTGAAAGTTGTATTTTTTGTTGTAACATATACCCAAAAGGATTGAAAGGTACAGGGGCGCCTGGGTGGCTCAGTCATTAAGCGTCTGCCTTCGGCTCAGGTCATGATCCCAGAATGCTGGGATCGAGCCCCACATCAGGCTCCCTGCTCGGTGGGGAGTCTGTTTCTCCCTCTCCCACTCCCCCTGCTTGTGTTCCTGCTGTCTCTCTCTCTCTGTCAAATAAATAAATTTTAAAAATCTTAAAAAAAAAAATCACACCATATTATAACATTTAAAAAAAAAGGATTGAAAGGTACAGAAAAGTATTTAAAAGGAAAGGGAAACACACCCACATCCTGCTACCTAGAGATACAATTGTTACTATCTTGCTTATTTTCTTGACCATTTTATACATTTTAAACATAATTGTTAACTATCATTATATATACTTACATCTTATTTAATAGCGTGTTTATTGTAGAAATTTGAAAATAAGAAACAAAAAATAAAAAATGATCTCTCATTCCTTACTAATGATTCCTCTTTTTTTAACATTATAATGATTATTCCGTTTATTCAGATTACTAAAAATGTGTTATAAATAGTATTAACTGGTATATCAAAATACACTTGTTGGACATTTCCTACAGTTGGAAATTATAAACTAGAAAAGCTATCTTTGGTCTTAAAACATTTTTTTATTTCATATTACCTTCTCGGTATAGATTCCCAACTGAGACAGGAGTTACAATAAATATCACAAAAGTCTGTTCAAATATGTCTATATTTTTATTTTTATATTTCAAAATCTCAGTGTAAAAAGGTTGTACCAGTTTAGAGTCACAGCACCAGTATATGAGAGTGCCTGTTCTGCCATAACCATTGGCCAATTCTTTTTTTCACCTCTTTACTGATGTGATAGACCAAAAAAAGCTACACTAGTCCCCCCCCTTATCCATGGTTTCGCTTTCCATGGTTACCTGCAGTCAGCCATGGTCTGAAAGCAGATGATCTTCCTCCTGACTTACTGTCGAAGGTCATCAGTAGCCGAACACTATGTCACAGCACGACTACGTCACTCACCTCATTTCATCTCATCATGTAGGCATTTGATCATCTCACATCATCACAAGAAAGGTGAGTATAGGACAAGTTATTTTTAAATGAGAGAGATCATATTCACGTAACTTTTATTACAGCATATTGTTACAGTTCTATTTTATTAGTAGTTATTGTTAATCTCACTGTGCCTAATTTATAAATTAACTATAGGTATGTTAGAAAAAACATAGTATATATAGGGTTTGGTACTAACCAGGGCTTCAGGCATCCCCTGGGGGTCTTGGAAGGTATCCCCCGCAGATAAATCAGACCACTGTATCTGATTAAAAGATTGAAGTACTTGTCTCCTATTTGGCGATTTTTTAAATTCCCACTGTTTTCACTGGGAGCGCCAGCAACACCTCTCACTCAGTAGTTTGGAGAGTCTAACAAAAGAGACACACTTTGGACCAAGCTGGAAATCAGCTTGCATTTTCATTCAGCAGTTTAAAACACTTAAATTTGACTCCATCCATTTAGGACAGTTCAAAATGTGCATCGTGAAACTCAACACTGTCTTCCTAATCATTTAGTATTGCCCACAGAGGAAGTATGATGGGGCAAATTACGACTCAGGAGGGAACAACTTCCTGGTCATTTCAGATTGTTCCCATTAGCATTATTACTTCTGTTGCACTGAAGACACTAAAAATTGCATCTCTTAAATAAGTACAGTACAGGGGCGCCTGGGTGGCTCAGTTGGTTAAGCGACTGCCTTCGGCTCAGGTCATGATCCTGGAGTCCCGGGATCGAGTCCCGCATTGGGCTCCCTGCTCAGCAGGGAGTCTGCTTCTCCCTCTGACCCAACCCCCTCTCGTGCTCTCTCTCTCTCATTTTCTCTCTCAAATAAATAAATAAAATCTTTAAAAATAAATAAGTACAGTACAGTTTATTAAATACTATGTACATGGAACCAAGGATTGGTTAATAGGATGCAGTTCTACATGATTGCACCACAAACAAAACATGATGAGAATAAATTGAAACACTGGATTTACTTAAGAAAAATCGGTTTCAAATGTAATTTATTTGGGACGCCTGGGTAGCTCAGTCATTAAGCGTCTGCCTTCGGCTCAGGTCATGGTCCCAGGGTCCTGGGTTCGAGTCCCGCATAGGGCTCCTTGCTCCATGGGAGGCCTCCCTCTCCCTCTCCCACTCCCCCTGCTTGTGTTCCCTCTCTCACTTTCTCTGTCAAAGAAATAAATAAAAATCTAATTTATTTAAGAAAATATATTTTCTTAAGCGTAGCAGTTTTTTATACGGTACGGCAACATGTAGAAAATGGAATTTCAGTTATTAATATCAAGATATGTTTGTTTTCTGTCATTTTGATGGAGTTGATACTTTTTCTTGTAAGATTCTTATTAGTCTTCCTGTAGTGAAAGAAAGCAAGGTGTCATTGCTGAAGGAACAAACTAATAATCTCTCGGTAAAGTTTATTGTAGGTAAAAAAAGTTTAAGTTTTTATTTAAATTCCAGTTAATTAACATACAGTGTAATATTAGTTTCAGGAGTACAATATAGTGAGTCAACACTTCCATACATCACCCTGTGCTCATCACAGCAAGTGCCCTCCTTAATCCCTATCACCTGTTTCACCCATTCCCCCACCCACTTTCCCTCTGGTAACCATCAGTTTGTTGCCTAGAGTGAAGAGGTAAATCTCTAAACTCTTTGGGGCCCCTGAGTAGCTCAGTCAGTTAAGTGTCCAACTCTTGGTTTTGGCTCAGGTCATGATCTCAGGGTCGTGAGATCAAGCCCTGCATTGGACTCTGTGCTGGGTGTAGGGCCTGCTTGAGACTCCCTCTTTCCTTCTCCTTCTGCCCCCCCCCTTAGAAAAAAAAGGTAAAAAAAAATTTTTTAATTAAACTGACAGTGTGGTAAAACTGCATTAAGTTGTGATTATGTGTAAATGGAACTCTTGCTACAGAGTGCCAAACAAGGATAGTTTATTTGAGAGTTAAATTACTCAAGAGAGAATTATGAATTGGATTTTTATTTCAAATTCATGCTTTGTGCCCATATTTAAGCTGCACAGACTGTAAGACCTCTTCTGTCCTGGGACGCCTGGGTGGCTCAGTCATTAAGCTCTTCGGCTCGGGTCATGCTCCCAGGGTCCTGGGATCAAGTCCCTTATCGGGCTCTCTGCCCAGCGGGGAGCCTGCTCCTCCCTCTGCCTTCCTTCCCCCTGCTTGTGTGCTCTCTCTCTTTCTCGCTCGCTCTCTGACAAATAAGTAAATCTTTAAAAAGAAAAAAAAGACTTCTACTGTCCTTCACCTGTCTTCTCAATCACACCCCACCCTCATTGAGACAAAGCTCTTTGTAGAAATGGGCCTCGGGGGGGCGCAGGTAGATAGAGAATCAGCACACAATATTCCACTAAGTGGACAGTGCCTGAAGACCCCACATAGGTGTTCTGCTTTAATAGAAATGCCTAAAATCATCACCAGAAAAGTATTTGGAGGCAAGAGTTACTTCACTAATCAAAACTTCACATTAAAATAGTCTAAGTTCTAGTCTAAAATCAAAAGGCAGTCTGTTGGGTTTCCAGTATAATCGCATATTGACAGCTTTCTAAATAATCGCATAATCACATAATTGAACTGAAGACAGAATGGAGGCCTTTAGCCCTGTTGTAAGATTTCAAAGCTGTTCGTTTGTGTATTTACCAAAACATGTTTGTGTTTGAAAACATACTTTATTTGGTTCGAGAACATACTTTTAAATTGCCTTGCTCTTATAAAACTGGCTTCTGCCTTAGTTACATACCTTTTACTGGACAGGAACAAGCTGAAAGCTGGCTACCTAATGTCAGTGGAGTCTTCTGAGGGGTTCCTGGATGAAGTCGGGTCCCAGGCGCTAGGTGCGGGATCTTACATACCGCCAGACACAGTCCTTCAGCAGATAGACTCCGTTGCTGATGCTGATGTCGTAAACGTGAGTGAATGAAAACTTCTGATTTTACATCAAATAATTTGACCTTAATGATCCAATCTCAGAAGGAATGCACAAGCTCCCTTGGGCTGTATATGTCCCAATCCTGCAGTTTGGTGCCAGTCCGCCTGATGGGGAGGCGGGAGGGCTCTTTCCCATCTAGTCTGCAGATGGCTTCCTGGTCAGCTCCGTGTGTGTGTCTTCCTCATTCAGCTAAAGTCCCGGTAGATGATACCATTTAAAATTCTGAGAGGTGATTTTCATGTGATTCTCCTCCCAAGAAATAAACTGTCATGCCAGTCCTATACGGGATTTCCATTCATTTTCTCAGCCCAAGACATTCCTCCTCCTATTGCTATATTTTTTTTTCACATATATTATTGTGAGATTCAGCCGTTTTGAGGGCAAGGACGACGTCTTATACCTATTTATATTCCCTGTTGTACCTAACAAATATATGAACTACAGAATAAATCCAAAATCAGTGGGTTTTCCCAGTTCTTTCTGTATTAAAAATGTCGACTCCTCTTGTATCATAGAGGTCTCAGCCGTCTTCTCAGCAACAGCTCTACCTTATGTAGGGACAGTGGGGTTAGAAAAAAACAGGTTATTTTATTTTAAAGTAGTAACCTTGACTCGATTTCAGTTGACCCCTAGGTTCATCATTTTCATACTCTTCCAAATGGCTCTCCTCCTCTTGTATATGACCGTTAGTGAGTCCCGGCCCCAGCTGTTGTCCCCATGAAAAAGCTGGCTTCAGAGAACATGGGGGCTTGCTACTCGTGGCAGTACACCTAAACGACCAGCCTCTGGTCTTGAAATAGTGGCATAAAGAACACAGCGAGAGAAAGTGTGACTTTTATGTTAACAGTTGGGGTATTTTTATTGACTCAGACTGTTTGCCGTTTTAAAACAGAAACCGCAAAGTACTGCCTGGCCTGAGGCCGCCTCTGCCCTATTTTGCAATGTCGGTGGGGTTTTCCCTATCCCCCTTTTTAACAGCTACCCTCAAATCTGGAGCACCACACTTGCTCTGTCACACGTAGGAGGGAGCATTCAAAGGAACACCTGAGCTTACTTTCTTACAGCGGCACAAATGAAAATAATGCTCAGCACTCTCCTGTAGTTAATTTCACAAGAGCTTCTTAGTACAGAGTTGCTGGCTCAGGATGCCCTGTCCCACACACTCTTAAAACAACAGAGTAAATAAGTTTGTCTGCTGGATAATACATTCTCTTATCTCTGTTAATTTTTGTTTGTTTGTTTAAGGCTGCAAAGAAGTTTGTTTCTGGCCGGAAGTCAATGGCAGCAAGTGGAAATCTGAGCCATACGCCTTTTGTTGATGAGTTGTAATACTGAAACACATCTTGCAGGGAAGAGCTGAATATGTTCTCAACCTGGAGCGGCAAACCCATGAAAGTCAAAAATCTCTAATATAACATTCATCTCTTTTTTTTCCAATGAGGTGAAGTGTCTTAACACGTAAATACAGGTAATTATCCCCAGCTGACTGAAAGTTAATAAAACATTCTGTTTAAATGTTTTTCTTGCATCTTTGCAATTAGTTAATCAAGTATTTATTATATGCTGAGATCTTTTAGATGCTGTAAAGGAGAACAGGAGTATAGTAATAGAGTCCAGAAGCATCAGAAACTATTAAAATTAAGATAATTATTGATGGCTTTTAAAGATAAAACCAGTTTAAACATCTGTCCTTTTGGGTCAGGATAATTAAAGTCTGGGTTTTACACCCTTTTCTGTCTTTCTTGCAATAGAGTTATTTCTGAAAAATATAAATTCCCTATTAGTCATACCCTGTATTCCCACTGCCTCACTTTATGTCAGATTTATCTTCACTGTGTGACAGTTTTGTCTTTTTCCTCATCTCCCTCGTCTGTTTCTGGTCTGTTTCTTAGGGCTGAAAAGGGGGGGGAAATTGTTACACATGAACAACCAGCCAGAAAAATATATCTCTTATTTATTTTAAGTAGGGCATCTGAAATTTGCAAAACAAGAGAAACTAAGTAAATAAAAATGTGATACTTAAAAGGTGAAATTCTCTCTACGTTCATTCTGATCCTGGGTTCCTCCGCTGCATGTTGTAAGAGATGAGACATTCTTCTCAGAAGGGAGTGTGTTAATGATGTGACTGATGTTGCTGTTTTGAGAATAAGGTGGTGAGGCCTGTCCGGCCCCAGGGAAGTATTCGGATAGCATGTGGAAGAAGGTCTCTGAAGGCATTAGCACGCACGTGGGAAAGAATTGTTAAGTCTGCACATGTTCCTGTAAGTATAGCAAACCTGTACAGAGCAATGCACAAAAGTTGGGTGTTTTCAAGATAGATGCTTATGTGATCACCAGTTTGCAAACTGCTGCCTAAGCCACTTTTGAGACAGGTTGACCCTTGCACTTTTCAGCCTGGGCATAGTCTTCCAGCCAGAATGCGTCCGAGCTGGAGGAGGCTGTGGAGGAGGACGAGCTCTCATTGTCGTGCTTCGCCATTGTCCAGTATGGAGAAGGGGCTCTCACTTCCTTCTTGTAGTCTCTGTGAATCATCACGTCACAGTTAATGTCTTTCCCTACACTGATAGTACGGTTCTTCTTTTTATATCCATGCCACTCTCTAGAGATAGACATCGGTCTCGTTGCAGACTGAGGCCCAGTGGACCCTGGATATTTATAATACTTAAGTTTCTTATCTGAAACTACATCTTCGTTGTCATCACTGCTTGCCAAAGGGTCGTCTTTTGCCTGCTCAGTTTTCTTTGTTGGGCTGAAATGAAAAAAATAGTGGAAGAAATGGATTTTTAATTGTCTGAACATTCACTGTCCCCTAACAAGATGTCTTACAGGCCACTTTGGTTCGTAAAAGAAAAGATATGATTTTGCTTTGCACTTTGTGTGTTGCTGACGTTTTTCTCTTGAAAAGTACCTTTACGTTTGTTTCCATTCCTAAGTGTAAATCGAATTCTGCCTTAAATTATTTCACGTTGTTTTGTACTGACTTAAGCCAGGCTGCCGACCAGAATCTTAACGGGCCTTAAAGTGTAGGTTAATTTCCCTCCAGAATGACAGGTCAGCCTGGCCATGTCCTCCACAGAGCTCTGTTCTAATGGGTCACATGGGGTCAGCAGTAACAGCAGTAACTGCGTATTACCGATTTCCAACACATATGGAAACTAGTGGGCTTCTAAGATCTTCAGCACACTGGTCATTGGGAAATCTCTCAGTTTTTTTTTCTCCTGAGCATTATCATTTGCCTTGCTTTTGGGTTCAGAAACATGGATTTATACAATACCCTCTACGCCCAGATGTATCGCATTCAGTATTCTACTTCTCTATTGCTGGCCAAATGATTTTTTTTTTTTTTATTTGACAGCACAAATGGGGAGCCGCAGGCAGAGGGAGAAGCAGGCTGCCTGCAGAGCAGGGAGCCCTATGTGGAGCTTGATCCCAGGACTCTGGGATCACGACCTGAGCCAAAGGCTTAACCGACTGAGCCACCCAGATGCCCCTCTGGCCAAATGCTTTTAAAGATTTTTTTGTAACCTGCCCCCACTATTGGCTCTCTTGAGAGCTTGTTTGGAGGTTCCAGCAGAGGGGCGCAGCTACTCCTACACCCTTGACCAGAGGACAGCTGTCTGTTTTGATCGAGCACACAGCTCCGGGAGCGATGAGGGAGGAAAGGGATGCCTCCCTGGCCAGCCCGATCACCCTCATATCCCCAACTGCTGGGTTTCTTGATTGTTGAAACTTGGGCAGTGCTGGCCTGCTGGCAACTGCAGGCCTCTTCAGCTTTTCTAAAGCCTGCTGTTCCTGCACCTGCTACTCTCCTGAACAAATGCTGTTCCCTGCTCCCCCTCATCCTGGTCTTTGTGATTGTGGACCTCTGGCACATGCGTCCTGCTACGGGGAAATAGGAATTCGTTCTCTTCCCTAGGACCTCCCCTCCCCCAGCCTTTCAGACTTGCTTGTGTTATCACTAATATTCTTGCAGTTCTGACTGTTCTGTTTGTTTCCAAGAATTTGAACAGGTTTTCCTAAGCTTTCTCTCTTCTGGTAATAAATAATTAGTAATTGAGTCATTTTCACTGAGAACCACTAGTCTTATTAAGTGTGGATTTTCCGGGGCGCCTGGGTGGCTCAGATAGTTGAGCGTCTGCCTTCGACTCGGGTCGTGGTCCCAGAATCCTGGGATCGAGTCCCGCATCGGGCTCCTTGCTCAGCGGGGAGTCTGCTTCTCCCTCTCCCTCTGCCTGTCCTCCTGCTTGTTCTCTGTCTCTGTCGAAAATGAATAAATAAAAATCTTTAAAAAAAAAAATAAATGTGGATTTTCCTTCACCCTTGATTTAGTGCTGTGCAAAGAGATTCAAAAGATCTCAGGATTAGAACACTTTGCCTTCAGACATGCCCAGGACTTCCTAAACAGCTCGTGAATGTTTGGGGTGGGGGGAAATCCACGTTTTTTTTTTCCAGACTGCAAAGAATATCCTTTGTAACTTGGCATTAGGTAACTTTAAAGAACCGGTAGTAGAGCCAGGTTCTTACTAGCTGAAGTACGATTATAAAGCCACAAGCCAGCAGAGGTGAGAGTTAGTTGGAAAGTTTTGGTACCACTGGGCCTGCCCAGAGTATTATATGGAATATTCTCCAGTGTGCACACAGTGCCATTTGCTCCTGAAAAAGGTCATACCAGCTTTCTAAGAAGCTTTTCTTTCCTTTTGTGCTCCTTCCCTGCCCCCTTCCACATAAATTACCAAAGTGCCTTAGATATAAGCATTTTGTTGAGCTAAGGAAGGGATTCAGAAAGTGCTTGCTATTGTTCCTAAGTCCGTGGGCTTTAGCCTCATATTTGAGTTGTGCTATTCTGTTTCACTCGTTTTTGCTTTTGAGTGGTCAGTCTGCCATTCTTAGATTTTCATATCCTGAATCTCAAACTGAACAGTTAAAATGCTTCGAAACATAATCATTCTGTAAACGAATGATTAGGAACCCAGGCTTGAGAGCTGCAATCCCCAGTACAGGGCCCTCCAGCTGTGCGTGGCTGCTGAATTTTAACTGATTAAACTTGACGAAAACTTAAAATTCCTCAGTTGCAATTCCTCACATTCCAGGTGCTTAATAGTGGCTACCACACGGGACAGCACAAATAGAGAACATTTACACCACCGCAGTAAGTTCTTTTTGAACATCGCTGCTCTAGAGACAGACCTAGTCACACTTCGCCCTCTGACCTCTGGCAAGTTTACAGACACCTCTCTTGGCTTCCATTTTCCTATCTGTAATCAGGATAATAAAAAGCACTGGCCTGAGGATTAAGGGGTATAACGCTCGGCAAGCAGTGTCCACCGCATAGCAAGCAATGTTGTCGTGAATGATTTTTAACTACAGCATGATTGGTTTGGTTAGTGGGGAAAAACTTGTCCTCTGTCGTGCCTGATCTAAGGGGACAGACAGCTCTACCCAGCTCTAGTCCCACTGTCACCATGTGGGGATGCAGGCCCATCTTCTCATTTTTCAGGAGAAACCAGAGTTGCAGATCCTTTCCATGAAATCTTAACTGTGTAAATTGGGCAACTAGTTCAAATATTTTTCATTTAAAAAATTTTGAAATATTCAGAAAAATGCAAAAAAAAATAGGCAGTTTAATGGAAAAAAACGTTATAAACACTTGCGTAGCCACACACCCTGGGGTCAAGAAATAAAGAGTACTGGCCCCTGGAAAAGCCCCTGTGTATCTTCCTTTCTCTCTACAGGTCATTGCCATTCTGGCTTTTTTTTTTTTTTAAGATTTTATTTATTTTTATTTATTAGAGAAAGAGCACAAGAGGGGGTAGGGTCAGAGGGAGAAGCAGACTCCTTGCTGAGCAGGGACCCTGATGTGCGACTTGATCTGCGCACTGTGATCATGACCTGAGCCAAAGGCAGTCGACTGGTTAACCACCTGAGCCACCCAGGTGCCCTATTCTGGCTTTTTAAAATGCTGTGGGAGGGGTGCCTGGTTGGCTCAGTCGTTGGGCGTCTGTCTGCCTTCGGCTCAGGTCATGACCTCGGGGTCCTGGGGATCGAGCCCCGCATCAGGCTCCCTGCTCAGCCGGGAGCCTGCATCTCCCTCTCCCACTCCCCCTGCTTGTGTTCCCTCTCTCACTGTGTCTCTCTGTCAAATAAATAAAATCTTTAAATAAATAAAATGCTGTGGGAGACTAGCAAAGCACATCTGTTGGCCATATCAGTCCCTTGGACTACAAGTGGGAATATCTGAAGTAATGTCAATGCAATGTGGGCCCTGTTTTAGGCCTTGGTAAGTCCCCAGCCAGATTTCCTTGAGCCCATCCCAATACACAGCTGTAGCAACTCATGCTCGGAAATCCTGTTGAATTAATAAGGACCGCTCTTGCATAAGAGCACTGAACTCGGTCGCTGAAGGAAAAGGATCTCATGTTCTACGTGTTCTCATGCTCGACAGACCTTCCTCACGGGTGTGACCAGCAGGAGAGTCTCTGGTACTCCTGGGTTACAGATAACCAAACCCTCAGAGATTAAGTGATTTGCCTGAACCTTGAAGCTGGATTTTAATTTTCATTCACTCTGAATAAAGGAAACCACAGAAAAGTCCTGTGGTAGATTTAGCATAACAACAGAGACTTAGTCCTTACCTTCAGTTTGCATTCTCCCAGGGCAACAGAGTAAACAATGGATGATACAGATTACTTCGTTGAAATTAGGAGAAATGCTGTGAAGGAGATACACATGTTGCTTTGAAAGCATATGATGGGTGGACCAGACAGTGTTTTAATGCTTCCTAATTTAGGAAGGCCTCTTGGAAAAAGTTTGCGCCATAAGCCTTCAAGGAGTAATGAGGGGGTCCTAAGCATGTTGCAGACAGAAGAGCACATGCAAAGGCCCCGAGGCAAAGAGAAACAAGGCAAAAAAGCTGAAAGCCAAAGTGGACTAGAGAGGGAAAGGGAGAGCAGTATGAGGTGAGGCTGCAGTGGGATACAGACACTAGCCACATGGGGTAGCATAGACCAGTATAAGGGTTTGGGCATTTGAGAACAGAAGGTCTTAAAAGATTTTAAACAGGAACATGTCAAAGTCAGATTTGCATTGTAAAAGGATTGTTCTGTGTAGAGAATGAATAGGGGACAGGAGTAGATGGTAGAGACCAAACGGTGGCTCTGACTGGGGTGATGGTAGTGGCCAGGGAGAAAGGACAAATGTGAGAGACAGTTGGAAGGTAAAATGACAAGTCTTCGTGATTATTTTGGGCAGAAACAAGGGAGATGGAGAAATCTAGCATGACCCCTAAATTTCGGATTTCTTCAACTAAGCAAATGCTCCCCCAGTTAAGATAGGGCCACTGGGAGATCAGCAGTGAGCTGGCTTTTGATTTTTTGGCATAAGGACTGGCAAACCCTCACGCAGTGAGGGGTTTGTGATACACCCAAATGGAGCTACCCAGTGGGAGATTGAAGATCATACAATTTGGAAAATCACTCATGTTTGGAGAGTGATAGAAACCACAGGCACCAGTGAGAGATAGCCCAGGAGACTGAGAAAAGGAAGCCAAAGATTCAGCCCCAGGGAACGCCAAGGCGGAAGCCTGGGGAAGATGATGTTTCAGGAGGAGTGAGGGTGGCAGGTGTAGGGCGTTGAATGCTGCCCAGAAGCCAAGCACAATGAAGACTTGAGTCTACCGGAGTCAGGAGCGGGAGGGCCCTGCCAAGAGGCCTCTCGGCCCGGTGAAGAAAGCCAGGCCTACACAGAGGTGGGAGGCAGAGCGCCTGGGAAATCATCTCCTGGGGAAGTGGCCCACATCTGCTACAGTTCTTTCTACCCATTTAGAGTCAAAGGGACAGGACCGGGGCGGGGGGCAGGCAGAGGGCAGTGGAGTCAAGGTGGCGTTTGGGAAGATGGCAGAGGCCTAAGGCTTACGTGTTGTTGAAAAGGATGCAGAGAGAAGCTGAGTGTGCAGGAGACAAATGAAGGGATGGGACTCACCGCACGTGTTTAAGGCTAACTGGACAAGGGGACACATGGCTGGTAGATCTGCAGGCAGAGCTCCCATTGGATGGTTCTCTTTGTTAGAGCTCCAGGTTCAAGGCTCTCGCCCTTCATCAATCTGCCTCACATTAGGTCCTGTAGACTGTACTTTTCCAGAAGGATTTAGAACCCACTAAATTATCGTGGTGGTTTCACCAATTCCTCCCACTCTGGTCCAACTGGTCATTCTCCCATGAAACCAAGACCCAGTGCTTCACAGACCCCGGGGTACTAGCATAACAAAAGATTTCCTAAAATCAACTACTTACCGTGTTACTGGGAATTTGGTCTCAGGGATTAAATCAGAGATTTCTTGCCATTCTTGGGGTATCTCAATAAAATCTCGGTAAATCTTGATTTGTAGCACTGTTCCTATGGTGATTTGTTGCAAAAGTTTTAAAAATTCTCGAAGAGTATATCCTAACACGTTGGCATGGCCAACACTAATCAGAACATCACCTGAAGAGGGAAAAAAATTATCAGTAAATTAAGATAATGGGTCAGTGGGCTCATATCACTTCTGGCTCTACTGAGGTGTTTCATTTTAAGGGTTCATATTGTTGGTCCATTTCAAACCCAAACGACGTTTCAGCCTTTATTTAATAAAAGCAGTCATCTCAGTGATGTGAGTGTCCTTTGCATAATGGAAAATGCATGCAAGGTGTTTCTTAGTAGCAGTGTAATGGTAGATACTATTTCATGTTTTTACTGCATTTCTTTAGTCCTTGGTGTGACAGAAGAAAAACCATTTATAATCTGAACCATCCTTTAAGATTCTAACAATGTGTTTGTTTCAAGTAAAATGAATAGCTATTACTATTAAAAAACCACTTAATACTAAGTGAATAAATGACCTAGTTTCTCTTGTACCTGCCTGGCAATTTCCAGTGCCCTCCACTGGTATTAACATCAAGACTTTGATTTTAATTTTATGCCTTGCACAGTATGAGTTGCACAAATAATTCTGCATGAAAAACACTGGACATTTAGTATCCTTTAATTAAGCTTACGATGTCTATACAGAGAGTATGTTGGTTAAAGGGATTTGACAGCTAGGTTGCCTACTTAAGGGCATTGCTGGATGGGGAGGGAAGTGCAATGGTCAACCATGGAGCTTCTGATCCCCCAGCAAGTGGGAAGAAAACCACATCTTGACCGCAAGCCCCTGGACCCCCAAAGTGGATGTTACAAAGACCAATTACTCATTTGTGCATGGACGTGTAAAGGAGATCCAGCCATGGCACACACCCACCTGGGTCACTAAACCCAGAGCAGGAGACGCAGAGGGGTGACAGGAGCACCCGGCTGCCAGGGGTAGTTCTATATGACCCTCCAATCCCTCATCGTTTTCCAAGTCTGGTTCTCCAGCCTTTCTGGCAATTCTGTCAGACTCAGTGTTCTAAGTTCAGTGCCTTAATAGAATGGTTTTCTATTGCTTGCAGTGAAGAATCCTGACTACCACAAGGACACGCAGCAAGAGAGGAAGGAATACAAAGAAATTACTTTTTAAGGGCTCACATTGGATAAAGTCTTAGCAGATCTTACTAGAACTAACAGCCTGCCAAATGGTAAGGGAGATTTTATAGCTAACACTGGATGAAGGGACTCCGGTGAAGTCCCAAAGGGTGTGTTCATCTCTCTGTGCTTGGGAAGCTAGGAGCCCCTCAATTACCCTCATTCCAAGACAGCTGAAGCCTAACCTCCAAGAAGAAAAGACTCAGGATGAAGTACCTTCCCTGATACTACACCCCTCTATGCTATAGTTGAGAATTCTGCTAAATCTCAAGGGAAGCCTCTGGGGAATGGCAAGGACAAACATCCATAGTGCTAGATCCTATCAGAAACTTAAGTTTCAAAGTAGTAAACAGAATGAATACTTAGAAGGGTGGAGAAAACCTACTTTGGTCTTAAAAAGTAGCTGAGAATAATTAAAACCAGCCAAGAATCTGCAGCTAACTTCAAAATGAAACAAGCTTTTCCCAGCTACCTGCAGAGCGTGCGGTCTGAAATAGCTGTTCATCCTATGGAGGTTAATTACAACGACAAAAACAAACAAACAAATAAACCAACAACAACAAAAACCCCTCGCTGGATGAGCTTACATGCCTTATGTTAAAATGAGCGTTTATAGCTAAAAGCTATGGCTTGGCATTCTGCTTAATTACATTGTTAAAGGGTATTGGTTTTTTTTTTTTAACAAGACGGCAGAAAACAGCTTAATAATTCCCTGACCATCTTGGCTATAAACCAAACCTGTCATTGTATGAATGTGATTACTCTAGTAATAGATACAAACATCGCCCTTCATAAAGAAATACCGAGCTGGTATTAATGAATACCAACTTCATTACACGTTTTTTTCTGTTTTAATGGGCTGTAGGAACCACATTATATAAACTTTGTCTCGATTACCTATATTAAATCAACTTTGCAGCAGCCAAGTCACTACTGAAAAATAGATTCTGTTTATTTTTCTCCATCTCTCCCGATGAGGCTATGAGTTCCGTAAGCTCCATGTGGTTAGAGACCACATCTGTTTGGCTCACCTTTATACCCCCATGCCTAGCAGGATACCTGCACACAGTAGGCATTCAGGAAACGCTTAGGGAATGAATGTGGCCAGTCCATGACTTGTATTTGCCTTCAAAGCTATACTAATTTCTTAAGACTCTAGATATCAGAGTCTGTTTAAAGCCATACCGGCCAAAAGGAATTTAAAGTTTAGCCAGAATAAACTTAACAACTAAACTAGGAAATCAAGATGAAACCCTATTTTGAAACACCAGAAAAGAAAAATAGGAAGCATGTGGTTAAGAAATAATGGGGCTGGGAGATAATGGGGTCAAAGAAATAGCAGGTTTGGGGGACTGTCAACATCTGAAATTCTCAATCATTGTCAAAAGCACTGAATTCCGGTCTCTGAAACCAAGACCCTGAAGGGAAGTGACTGACCTGTCATGAAGAGATCTGGGACTCTTTCCAGTCAAAGATGTGGGCTTTTTCGGGGCCATGGGCCCCGTCCACCCACTTAGCTCTGTGTATTGGCCTAGTTCCTTCATCTCCCCAACCCTCTTATCTTGAAGTCCCAAAGGATGTGTTCATCTCTCTGTGCATGGGAAGCTAGGGGCCCCTCAATTACCCTGATTCCAAGACAGCTGAAGCCTAACCTCCAAGAAGAAAAGACTCAGGATGAAGTACCTTCCCTGATACTTGCGTTACCCACCTTCCAGAAGTGGTGCAAAGATTAAATGAGATCATAGACGTAGAAACTCCTTGCACGATGGCTGTGACAAATATTTATTATTCGCTTAATAAGCACAGACATAACAAATGCACGAACACTGTAGGTAAGTCCTGGATTTAAAAGATGAATTCAAGACTGCCTCTGACCTCAAGGAGCCCACTGACCATGAGGTCCTGCTTCCAGTGCATAAAAGCACACTCTGGTCACACTCCAACCAGTATCTGTCACCTGACCCCGGAGAGGCTAAGAAGAACATGCAGAAAAGCTCACGAGACCTGTCCTGGACTTTTTCTGGTCTGGAAGGTCCAGACCTCTCTTTCTGGTACTCTGTGCCACAGCACCAAGTAGTGACATTTGGAGAAGATGTTTCGGATTTTAAGGGGAGGTAAACGTTCACAATGACAGCATTTATCTCTTTTCTTTAATCTGCTCCTTGTAACCCGAGCTGCACTTAGAATCAGTCACCTGAGGAGCTTTGAAACCATGAACTACCCGACCCCTGGCCCCAAATCAACTGAATCAGAACCTTTGGGGGGATGGGGCCTAGGCAGCTCAGTTTTATAAGCTCCCCAGGTGATTCTAATAGATAACGAGAGTTACAAACCGGTGGCTTAACCCACTGGGGCTCCTCTACCACAATCATTTTTTATTAAAAACAAAAACAAGAAAACCCAAGTCTGGAAACTCTAAGAACAGCCTAAGAGAAATGATTGCCAGTATTCCCACTGAACTGTCGTTTTCAAAGCACTTTCATAAACATGACCTCTCCGAATCCTAGCTGCCTCTGACGAAGGTGGTATTATCCCAAATCAGAGATGAGGGGACCTACACCTGGAAGGTCAGATGACTCTGCCCAAGGTCACAGAACTACAAAGTAGCAGAGCCTGGGCCAGAATTCAGGCCCAGCTAAAACCGGATGGCTCTTCCCTCTCACCACCCTTATAGTCCATCGTGTCTCCCTGGCTCCCGAGCACAGCCCTAGAACCGGAGCAGACACTGGAAGACATGTCTTGAACTGGATGGAAAATTCATTCACCCCAAGACAAGAGAAGCAGGGCGGTGTTGATAAAGCCCTTGGGCTCGGAAGTCTAACGGAGAGGGTTCAAGCCCCTGATCCCTGGTAGGCAAGTTACTAAATATCTGATTCCTTCTCTGAAAGGTGATTTAATGCAGAATCGACCTCAGGGATTGTCAGGAGGGTGAAATGAGATCATGCATCTAAATGTTAATGATGATTCATACTGCCTACGCAAGAATAAGGGTTTATCCACCGAGAGCCATAAACTCTGGAGTGACACCGTGCCTGTGTGTGTATCCCATGTACCAGGTGGGGGTGAGCCTGGGCAAGGAACTCAAGCTCACCGAGCCTCAGTTTTGTCCCCTGTGAAAGGGGGATGACAACGGCTCCTACCTAGAGACTTACGATCAGAATTCAACGAATAAAAACGCACAACAGCGAGGGTTGGTAAAGTGATAGCAAGTGGCTGGCACACAGAAATTGGCTCTCAAGCAATGTCATCATCATTATTATGGTTACACTAAAACCTGCTAACTGGAGTCTCCCCAGAGGCATACAGGAGGAGGCAGGGGAAGACCACACTCACCTGGCTTGAGTTTTCCATCCCTGGCCGCAGCCCCCTTCCTGATGAGGTGGGTGATCTGGAGGTAGGGCCCATTCTGGATAACGATCAGGCCTAGGCCCAGGTTCCCCACAGTGAGTTTGGTCTGCTGAGTTTTGCTCAAGTTATGCACAGATGACTTGACGTTGAAGCCGATTTGTTTGTCTAATAAAAAGAGGGAGACATTTTTTCAGTCTGTCACCTAGACAGCAACATGGTAGTACCACTGGGGTCCTAAAGCCAGACCCCCAGGGCAGTTTCTTAACCTTTCTATTCCTCAGTTTCCCTCTCAGTAAAGTGAGGACAGTAAGTGTCTAGCTTAGAGGCTTGTTAGGAGTGTAAACGAGACAGTTAAAGAGCTTTGCATAGGGCCTGGCACCTGCTGAGGGCTTAATTAATGTCAGTTATCATCTATCCGCTTTACAAATCTTTTCTGAGGCAGGCAGTGTGCTAGGAAATAACAGTTTCTTGCCCTTATGGATCTTCCAGCTTAGTGGAAGAAACAGATATCCATCGGTTGTGTAAATGTATGTTGAATAACAAACGATAACACATGCTATGAAGGAAGAGTACAGAGAGCTCTGAGGGGGACTGACAGGAGGCCAAGGTATCCCGTGGGGAAGGCGGTTCAGGCTTCATACAGGAGGTAACATTTGGATTGAGGTAAAAAAGACCAACAGGAAATATTTAGACCAACAGGGTGGGAAGGGGCAAAGCAGATCAAGGCTCTGAGACAGGAAAGAATGGAGAGGGGGCAGGCGGGAGGAGCAAAGGTAGAGCCTACCTGGGCTGCTTCACAGGCTAACCGCTGCAAGAGCTGAGGAGCCATCAGAACAGGACACAGTAAGATGTGCATTTTTCTTTTTCTTTTTTTTCAAATTTTTTTTATTGTTATATTAATCACCATATATTACATCATTAGTTTTTGATGCAGTGTTCCATGATTGATTGTTTGTTCATAACACCCAGTGCTCCATGCAGAACGTGCCCTCTTTAATACCCATCACCAGGCTGGGCGCCTGGGTGGCTCAGTTGGTTAAGCGACTGCCTTCGGCTCAGGTCATGATCCTGGAGTCCCGGGATCGAGTCCCCACCGGGCTCCCTGCTCTGCGGGGAGTCTGCTTCTCCCTCTGACCCTCTTCCCTCTCGTGCTCTCTCTCTCATTCTCTCTCTCAAATAAATAAATAAAATCTTTAAAAAAAAAAAATACCCATCACCAGGCTGACCCATCCCCCCACCCCCCTACCCTCTAGAACCCTCAGTTTGTTTTTCAGAGTCCATCATCTCTCATGGTTCGTCTCCCCCTCTGACATACTCCCCTTTTCTTCCTCTCCTGTTATCTTCTTCTTTTCCTTTTTTCTTAAAATATGTAAGATGTGCATTTTTCTTAAGACAAAACCAAACCATGGGTTGTGGGGTCCAGAGTGGAAGTGGGAAATCAAAGTGTTACTGTAATCACCCAAGCATGCCATGGCAATGACAGTGAAGATAGCAGGAAAAGATCATTTGGCAGGAAAATCTGGGACAATGGGTGGTGGTGGAGGGGTGTCGAAATATGTTTTCTACAAAACTAACCCTCACAAGAAAGGTTTCAGACTGTGGGGTGATTTAGAACAAGTTATTCTCCCAAGAGGAAACTTCTGAGAAGACTCATTTTCAGTCCACAGGAAGCTTCTGGGGATATTCGTTTCAGCATACTTTTCCTTAAGGACAAGGGACAAAAGGCTACTTGAGGCTTTGCCAAATCCATGGGACTGTGGTGTTTTGAGGGCCCAGGAGTCCCCCACTGCTGAGGGAGGGGCTCCCCCAGTCCCTCTGCGGCGGCTGGCCAGGTTCCTGGCCTTTCCCTCTTTTAAGCAAGTGTTTTTGCTCATCTCCAACCTCACCTTCCCCAAAACCACAGATGCTCTCTAGAAAATGAACCCAGTATAAAGAAGGTACAACATTTGGAGATTGTTCAGGATTTTAGGAGCGATTTGGAGCAGGTCGTACCCCTCCTTCAGCCTCCAGTTCCCAGCATACAGAGAAGTGGCATCTTAGGCAGATTCTGAGTCCCAACCTCAGCTTGCAAATTACATGTGCTTAGGATAAAATAATCTATGCAGCCCAGTCTCCGAAGACAGCAGAAGGCAGACTCAAAAGACTCCACCCCTGATGATTCCACCTTCTCCATGGAAAGGCCAAAACTACGGGAGACAGATCGGGAGTGCCAAGCCCCCGAGTGCGGGCTGGCGGCAAAGGGGCAGCGCAAAGCCATGCGGGGGGGAGGGGGGGTGTTTGAACTTCTCCACATCTTGATGGTGGTGGTTAAACCTGGGTCATCGTTTGTCAAAACTCAGAGCTATACACTAACAATGGGGGGCTCTTATTGTATGTATAGTTTAGTAAACAAATGATGGGGAGAGGCTACCTCCCAGACCAAGAATCCGACGTTCTTGTCTTACAGGGGAGGCAAAGTGATGAAGGCTTTGTCCCCAGGGCGTCGCCCTCTCCCCACTCCCCAGTTACCTTTTTTGCTTTTTAGGACGGCCTTCTTCATGGCCCCAGGAGGGCAAGCCGCTCAGAGGGCCTCCCAGAGCCGAAGCTGGAGTGGGTCCAATTCCCAACTGTTTCGAAACCGCGAGGAACCGGCGCACTGCGGGGCAGAAGGCGGGCGACGGGGTGGACCCCCGGGCCGCGGGGAGACCTCGGGCGCTGCTCCCCGGGATGGCCGCCAGGGGGCAGAAGTTAGACAGCCGTGGCGGTTGCAAGGCCTCCGTGGACCACGAAAGTGGAGTGAGTGGAAATTTGGGGGGAGAAAAACAAAGCTGTGCGGAGGGGGGGGCGTAGCACAATGCCTGGCTCACAGTGGGTTCATCATCCATTCTTGGAAAACAACTGAAGTGGGGAGGATGGAAGAAACACAGAGGAGGGTGTGGCAAAGACATGAATCGGTCTGCAGAGGCAGATGGCAACTCGAAGACCGTAGAAGAGCACAGAAGCCCCTTGCTTCTCTCCCAGTAATAGTATTTTTAAATATTGTTGCATCAACAGCCACAACTGTTTTGGAACTGCACTGTTTTCATGGATGTTTTGAATGAGGAAAGGCCAAGGCTCGAAAAAAATGAGTCACGATTAGGAGAGGAATTAATTCTTCCTTCTTTTTTCCAAAATAATCTTTCCTCCCCCACACACATTCACTCATAGGACAAATATTTACTGGAATCCCGCTCTGTGGTTTGTACTGAGGCTGGGGACACAACAGTAGGCAAGACAAACAAGGGTCCTATCCTTTTGGAACTCAGATTTAAAAAGCAGATGAAGTGGACAATTTTAGGAAACTATAAATTAGCAAAAATATATTCTAGAAGAAATAGAAAACAATGTGATGAGGTAGGAACTGTTGTCATCCCAACTCTGATGACACTCAGAGGGTTAAGCATCTTGCATCCATGCTTTCAACAAATAGTTATCAGGCACTGTGCAGAGATTTCCACAGTCAACCTGGACAGGTTCTGGTTTAGTCGGCCATTTCTGTGGCTCTACGTAGACAATACACCAGGGTAGATTTTCGTTGGATAAATCCTGTCTGCAGAAACTGAGACAAAGGGAAATGAACAGAGCCGTCCATTTTGGTGCTCTCCACCTCAAGGAGTCTCCAGCCGGTGGCTTCTCATGATCAATCACCAGTTTCCTCCTCCAAACTGTCTGGCAAGGTGTCTGTCCAGACACCAAATTAATTCCTTCATAAAATGCATCCTTTTCCTCCATGTTCCTATGAGTAGGGGGAGTGGTGAGAGTTTGTGGGGCTCAAGCACATCAGCATCGGAGGTTTGGTAAGGGGAGCATATCAGCCCGTCTGCCTTCCCTCCATCCCAGGCTAGAAACTCTCTTTAGGGCAGGTGTCAGGATCACACCGATGGGTGGAACTGCGGGTTACAAATGGTCATAGCTGCAGTCCTGTGCTTCCCAGACTCCCCTTCAGGACTGAAGGCTTTCTTTCTGCCCCTCTACCCCACCCCTGCTTCTGGCTGCGCTCCTTGCCCAAGATCACACCTTCCCAGGGCAGCTAGCATCCAGTGACCAGTCACCGTCGGGTAAAAACCAGGCTCCCTCAGTCCTGCCCAAGCAACTCTGGAGGGCAATCCCAGCTCCAGAGCTCCTATGGGGTCCCCTGAGGTCCTTCTGTGGCTTTGCTGCCACCTGAGTTCTCCCTTTGCCAGGTGCTGCTTCCCCTTTTTCCCCTCACAGGTGTGGGTCGCAAGGGCACGCCCCAGGAAACTCCCCGAAAGTCAACAGTGTTTCCTAGAGAACACACCCAACCTGCCGCAGCTAGTGCCAGGGATGGTCTCAAAGAGTAGATGCTCAGATGGGATTTGGGAGCTGGATGACCCTGCTGTCCATGTAATAATGAGGGTTCCATCCCCAGTAGAGGAAGGGTGTGTATAGCCTGAGGCACAGGGAAACACTAAGGCTGTTCAATTTTTCACCATAGTAAAATGGAATGGTTTGGCACCCACATGATCTGCCTTCCATATCTCTTAGTACTCCTTTGCTTTATTTTGACAGTAAATGAACAAAGTAGGCACAGCCTGAGAAATACATAGCAACCAGTGGCTCAGACTCCTTAGGGATGGAGGGTTGAGCCACCTCACCATATAAGCCACCTAGCCCACAGCAGTGCTAGCAGAAGGTGAGAGGAATCTAGGATGGCAGAAGAGGAGGGAAGTGTTTAGTGTGTTAGTTATGCCTTAAGATGAGCTACAGCAACGGTGGGAGCTGTGATTTGTCCCGCTAACCTTCCTCTTAAAAGATTCCACACAGAAATACATCCCCACCAGGGTCCTGCTCTCAGAACTGAAAAGAAGCAGGTGGATCTGCATAGCACAGTGGGTGCACCGTGGCAAATGTTGCCTTGGGCTTCCTGGTCCCCTTGAAGACTGAAGGACCTAGTCCCCAGCTACTGGGAAGGTGGGAGGTTGACAGATCTCAGCTGTCAGCCCTCTCAAGGAATTGTCCTTGGCTGAAGAGCAGACTCACCCAAGGTCATGCCCCATTCCTGGGGTAGCTAGCATCTGATGACTAGTCCATGCAGGGATACAAAGGCTTGGCCCCTTTTCCCCAACTCCGAACAGCCATCCCAGCTTCAGAGTTCCCCACGGGGTCTGCCAAAGCCTCCAATGACTGCACCACTGCAAACTGCTCCCTCGGCCTTCCCTGCTGCCTCCCCTCCCCTCCCCTACTCCTGAGCGGCACTCCCTCATAAACTCCCTGCTCACTAATCGCTAATTGCTAATCTCTTGTCTTCTGAGTCAGCTCCAGTGGAACCCAGTCCGTGAGAGGAAAGGAGATTTGAGCCCAGGGCACAAACTGTTAAACTCTGGATTTAGCTCTTTTGTTTTATCTAATCCCGGAAATCCCATGTGCATATGTATGGTGCATCCACCACACTCCTAACCCGTGTGGTGAACTTGACCCTCCCCTCCCCTGGGGAGGCAGTGTGTTCTTTATCCTGTCAGGCCAAAGATACTCCTTAAAGAGAAGAGTGATTACACAGTCCCCTCCACAGCTTTTACCAAGGTCCCATCTGGATTCAGCCTCTGCTGGGCCAAGGCCTACCATCCATCACGATAAAGCACACCATGTTCACAGCCCCTTAACAGCCACCGAATGCCTATTTATGACTCCAGGCTGCCACCATAGATCCCTCCTGGGGGCCTTCTGGGTCCCCAAGGATTTTCTGCCTTAAGGATCCTTGTGGCTCATCTCTCTCCGAATAGAAAAGTCCCAGCTGCTTTGCTTAGGGGTGAGTCAGGGGATGGGGAGGTTCTATCACTGAGGCAGAGTGCACGACTCTGGGAGTCTATTAAGTAAGAGGAGGGAAAGAGGCCTAGGGAGGTGACAGGACTTTACCAAGTTCAAGGCAGTAGAAGGGGTGGGACTGCAATACAGTTCTGTATCCTTTCTGTTCCATCACACCACCTCTCCTAACCCCTAGGGTTTGCATCTACTAAAATCTAGACTGGGATATAGAGAAGGGAACTGATCTGTCCTGTAGATCTCTGAGAGGCTTGGGACTTTGAAACACCAGACACATTAGAAGTCAAGAATGAGATGTGGGGCTAAAAACAGGATTAACGAAAAATCTGTAAACAGAATATTTGGTCCCTGTCCACCCCTCCCACCCCCATCCTGGTTGGTAAGAAGGAATGGGACAGGTGACTATTGTCTAAGACCTGTAGCCATTAACCTGGTAAAAAAAAAAAAAAATTCTTAATTTTTTTTCAACTTCGCACTATTTTTTTTCCTTTATAGTTGACATATATTAGTTTCGTGTGTACAACAGAGTGATTTGACATTCGTATACATGATGAAATGATCACCACGATAAGTCCAGTTACCATCATACTGCTTGTTTTTATCCCTTAATCTTAGATCCAGAAACTTTTGTGGAGGGGCAGAGATAGGAAGGACTGGGAAGTGCTGCCCAGGTAGAAGGAGAAATTTATACTTGATTGATTGATTGATTGACTGATTTATAGAGGGTTTGGAGGGGCAGAGGGAGAAGGAGAGAATCTTAAGCAGGCTCCATGCCCAGCTCGGACCCCATGTGGGGCTCAATCTCACGACCCTGAGATCATGACCTGAGCTGAAATCAAGAGTTAGACATTTAACCGACTAAGCCACCCAGGAGCCCCATATACTTGTATTTTTTTAACATGATAATCAAGTGATCATCATTCCACTCATTTGGGGTCAGAATAGGCAAAACTGTTCCAACATTTCACCTCAGGATTCTCATCAACTGCCTCATAGGCAACATCAGTAGACATTGTTTGAGAATTCAGAACTACGTAGTTGGAGTTTTTTGTATTACTGGGCAACAGAAACTCTGGACAAAAAGCCAAGAATATGATTCCATCAAACTTCTCCAGTACTTAAAAAAAAAAAAAAAGTGAAGCCCTCCTGCAGTAATGTGATATGCATATCTGAATCCCTGGAATATATCTATCAGCTTCTGCCAATTTTGGTGGCAGAAGAAAACTAAATGATATCATATTTTTTAAAAATATCCTTCCCCCCAGGAGACCAATGTTCGGACAGGAAAGTCTATACACTAGCAATCAAATCCCTCCTTACCCAATCTATGTGGTGACACTGATAACTCTGTGAGTTTCTTCAAGGCTGTTGGGTTTAGTGGAATTTGAAACTTGCTGAGTTTTGTGAACATGTAGGCATTCCAAAAATAGAGACAGATGTCACTCTTCCAGGTCTTTCTAGAGATGACCTATGTGGAATTTAAGGAGAAAATGAATGTCCCATCTCCTGTTTGCTGCATGGGGGACTATCCAGGAAAGAGCTGGATCCAAAGTTAGGGTTAATGGTGATTTGGTCCATGAGTCATGAAAGAAAAAGAAACCTCCGCTAGACAGTAAAATTGTAGATGGTCATAACAAATTATGCCAAGGTCTTGGTTTTTTCTTGTTTTTATCCATCCAAACTAAGCCTCTCCTCAGGCCTCAACTCAGTAAATAGTTATCACCAAACACTTGGTTACTAAGGCCAAAACCTTAGGAGTCATTCCTGAGGCCTTTCTTTGCTTCAACCCCTCCGCATTGTCAGTCGTTTTCCTTGCCTACAAAATAGCCAAAGCTGTACATTTTTCTCCATTTTCACTATTCTCATCCTAGCCAAAGCTACATTTCTCTCTCCTAGAGTACTTTGCCTGTTAACTGGTATCCCTGCTTTCAAACTTGCCCCTCCCCCCCCCCACTAACTACACTATCTTTACAGATTAAATAAGACCCTGTCAGTCTCCTGCTGAAAACCTCCTGTGTCTTTCCTTTCCACTTAGAACAAAATCCAGACTTTTTACCATGGCTCCCAAAGCTCTACCTCTGGCCTCCGCCTACCTCTCTGTCTTTTCATTCTACCCTGCAGCCAAACAGGCTATTCCACAGTTCCTTGAACAAGCCAACCTCTTCCCTGTCCCTTCCCCTAATCCTTTTTGCACTGGCTTTTCCCTCGGTCTGGAGTAGCCTTGCCCACATCTTCACAGGTTAGGTCTTTATGATCTTGGTGATCTCAGTGAACCTTCCCTGACCATCCTAAATATCACCGCAGGCCTCCTTCTCCCCCGCCATCAGACCGACCCCCCCATTTAATTCATAAAGCAACACCTGAAATGATCTTCATTTTCAAGATAAAATTTTAACGTGTTTCTCTTCCTCACCAGGACATAAGCTTCCGGAGAGTGGAAACCTTGTCTCGCATGTCCAGGCCAGTCCCCCCACTAGGTGTCGACAGTTATTTCCTAAATGGGGCAGTCCCCGAGCTGACCGAGCCGAGGGGGCAATGCTAACACAAGGTGACAAGAACTGTACGGAGCCCCGAGTCACTTGGCAGAGCCCCCCACCTACCACTCTAGTCTCCCTTTTGAAAGGCTAAAGACTTGAGGGGCATTTTGTCACGAAACAGTCATTAACAACGATAACAATACTATTATTGGCAAGAAAGCCAAAAGGCGGCGTGGCCTGCCGGAAGAGACCCGGGCGCGGGGCAGGGGCCTGGGCCGGGTGCCGGCCCGGCTCCAGGGCAGCGAGGCGGGCGGCCGAGGAGAGACCGGCGGAGCGCAGCAGGGCCCGGGGCTGTCGGGAGGGTCGGAGCTGCGTGCCGGGCCTGCGAGGCGGGCGGCAGAGCCGGGAGGGCCGAGCAGGTTCGCCGCGGGTCGGGAGCTGGCGCGGCCTTGCTGGCGCCGCCGCTTCGCTTCCGGGTGAGGGGCGGGCGAGACGAGCAGTTCCGGGGCGGGCGGCGGTTCCGGCTGTGCGGGCCGCGCCGCGGCTGCTGGTCCCGGGCGCGCGGAGGGCGCGAGAGGCGCGCGGGGGCCGAGGGGGCGCGAGGCGGCGGCGCGGGGACTCCGGGCCCCGGCGGCGGCCCATGGGGCGGGAGGCGTGAGGCCGCGGCCTGCCCGGGGCTCGGGGGGTGGGGGGAGCGGGGCGGGGAAATGGATAAACTGACCATCATCTCAGGATGTCTCTTTCTGGCCGCCGATATCTTCGCCATCGCCAGCATCGCCAACCCGGACTGGATCAACACCGGGGAGTCCGCGGGTGAGCGGCGGGCGTGCGGGGTCGGGCGGGGGATTGGCTGCGGGAGGGGAGGGGAGACACGGCTGAGGGGAAAACGGGACTGGAGGGTGCGAGGCGGGGGCTGGCCTGAGGAGGGAGGGGACGAGGGGGCGTCCCGGGCTGGGGGGCCGGGAGCCCAGGGGGCCGAGAGCTCAGGGGGCCGAGGGAGGAGAGGGGATGGAGAAGAGGAAGCGCGGTCGCCCGCGGGACCCTCTGGCCGAGGGGAGCGGCGCCCCAGGCTGAGCGAAAAGTGGTCGAGGGGGCGACGAGACCTGGGCTGGGCTGGAGGGTCCCGCACGGGGAAGAGGGGGTGGTGGGGAGACAGTCACTGGACCTGAGGGACCCCGGAGGAACGAGCTTCGTCCTGGATTGGGGGAAACGGGGGGGGCGGGGAGAAAGTCCAGGTGGGAGACGGGAAGAAACCGATTTGGAGAAAACTGAGGCGCCCGTGAAGGAATTAGAAACTAGGCGGGGAGCCGGGGCCGGGAGGGAGGCCGCCTGTGGGGCAGAGCGAGAAGCCCCAGAGAGCAGCGTGAGGAGTCAGGTCCGGGCGCCGGCCCCGGTGGGAGCAGCGGCCGGGTTCCAGGTGGCCCGACCAGACAGGGTTAATGGTGCTGGGGGAGCTGGTGAAATGGGTGGGGGCGGGGGTCTCCCTCCCCCGCGCCCTCGCCTGTCCCCTGCCCGCTTGGCAGTGTTTAAGACGCATGTGGCTTCCGATTTTCCCTTTGAAGTCTGTGTGGTTATAATTTTGCTTTATTTTAGGCCCGGGAGCTATAATAATACTAATAATAAACTTCGTTTTATGGAGCATCTTTCATTCCAGCGCATCACAAAACGCTTTAGAGATCTTAGTAGGAGTTACAAAATTAAGTAACACATTAGAGTTTCAGGCGTCCCAGCAATGGTAGCAGTGTCTGCTGTAACACCACGGATCTGTAGGCGGCAGAGACAAGGTGGTGCCCTCAGGAGAGAAGTAGGCATCCTTCTGAAGGGTATCCCAGGTGAATGCCCTTGCAGGATTTTTCTCTTCTTGGACCACCACGCTCTCGCGCTCGCTCTCTCTCTCTCTCTCTCTCTCTCTCTCTCACTCTCTCTCACTCTCTCTCACTCTCACTCACTCACTCACCCAGACCTGTGAGACCAAACCTCTAATTAATGTCACAGCTGTCAGGAGAGCTGATGGGAATGAAGGAGTGAGCTTGTTTTCTAACTGCTTGTTCAGTGCAGGTGAAGGGAATATTGGGGGTTGGGAATGTTAGACTCCCTCCGTGAATAATTTGTTATAAAAATGTATCACTGTGCTGTCAGAGTTACTTCTTAAGTATTACTTATGGTTCTGTATTTATCCTGCAGTATATTTAGCTCTTAAAAAAAAGCTGTAGCTGGGACATTTGTTGCTCCCTCCTCCCTCCCTTCTCTCCTCCATCTAGATCTAGTAACACAAAATCATGCTGTCAGATTTACGGGTTATTAAAATAACACACTAAAAAATTCTCCTTTTCTTGCCTTTACAAGTTTTAGCAGAGCTCTTAATTGTAAAACATATATGATTATTTTGATGTGATTGAGCTGTTAGCTAATGCTACTGTGGTAAATTTGCAATATATAAATGTATCAAATCAAATGTACACAATGTATGTCAGTTATATCTCAGCTTTTTAAAAATTGTTAGGTGAATAAGAAAATGTTCAGGATGGTTTGGAATTTGATGAAACTATGGGCTGTTTCTGAAAATGTTGACAATGTCAGTGTTACTACTAGTTTGTACAGTTATATGTGTGACATCCACTTCATGGCCTGTTGTTTTTATCTTAGGTATATGTACAGTGACTTCTTTCATGAGACTTACTTTGGGACCTTGTATATACTTAGGGATGAAGAGGTTTCACTGTTCTAAAATAGAAGGTGATTTTTGCAAAGTGCTTTTAGGTGAATCCCAATGTAAATGTCCATGGGAAAGATACACAGTTGATCCTTGAACATGGGCTTGAAATGCACTAGTCCACTTACCCATGGAATTTCTTTGATGAAAAATCTTACAGTACTGTAAGAAGAAATCAAATCTTCTTTGATAAGAAATACTGTAAATGTATTTTCTCTTATGATTAACATTTTCTCTTCTCTAGCTTTATTCTAAGAATACAGTGTATAATACATATAACCTACAAAACATGTGTTAATCAGCTATTTATGTTATTGGCAAGGCTTCCAGTCAACAGGCTATTAGTAGTTAAGTTTTGGGGGAGTCAAAAATTATGCATGGATTTTCAACTGTGCAGGACAGGAATAACTCCTTCATATCAGTAGACGAAGTCTTTAGCTATGAGTTGCTGCAGAGATGGGAGGGACAGAAGTTCAAGGCTTGAAAAAGTAGAACATGTTTGAAATAAATAGTTGGAGAGAAGGCATGCCAACCAGTGATACAGGAGGATTGTCTAGCAGCATGGAAGCCTCATTGAAATTAGTGGTCAAGAACATAGAGTGTGATGAGCCACCTGCCTTATTGACCTCTAGTAGTGCTCAGTTGCTTTGATACCAGCCCGTGGTGAAAGCCAGTAGAAGGTTTCATTCATGTTTGGGGTTTGCCAACAAAATGCAACAAAATGACAGAGGAGCAAAGATGTTTAACGTATTGGTCAAAATGTTGTAATGATGGCTCATGGATTCTCAGCTGGATAAAAAGTAAAAGTGAATAAAGGAAAGAGCTGATGTATTGGTCAAAGAATAGCAGATGGTATATGGTCAGTGGGATTGTGGACCCAATAGAATTGAAGATCTGACTGGGAATGAATGATACATCAAAGTGGAAGGGCAGGGAATTACGGACGCAAGGTCCAGAGTGACAGAGGGGATGTGTGGCTAAAGTGGGTGGAGGAGGTGGTTTTTTTCCTAACAGTTTCCTTGGCCATCTCAGGAAACCCTTCAATTAAATATTCTATAACTTGGAAGAGGAATAATAGGAGATAGTAGGAAATTTTTCAAAATCATATCTAACCTATATTTCTTACCTTAAATATGTCAGACGGTAAGCCCCCAAAACTTAAATAGGATGTTTCCTTATTGACTTGTGCTGTGATAAGATGTACCTGAGGTTGGCCTGGTACAGCATTTGTATGCTCAATGTACACTTTTATCTGAGCAGACAGAACTAGTCTTGAGTTTTTAAAAAAATTCTGGACAGAATTGCACCTTCCAAATCAATGAAACATTTACAGGAAGTTCATATAAGATGGCAGAAGTGACAGGACTAGCTTTATTCTAAGATCTGCACAGAAGTGACAGCCTAGCAGCAAAAAGTTAATGTGTTGGTTCCCTTCAGTGCATTAAATACAGCATATTTTGATGATGATGTTTTTACTGCAGTTTTTTAAGTGGACAAAATATATTTTGAAAATTGAATCCTGGAGCTGAAAGGTTCTGCAGATGTAATTTGAAAACCACTGCAGTGAACTAGTACAGAAAGTTTCAGAATTCAAATCCAAACTTCATCGCTTATTATTAGCTCTTTGATTTGGAGCAAGTTACTTAGCCTCTCCCTTTACAGTTCTTCTCTGTAAAAGAGGGATATTAATAATACCCACTGCATTTGATTGTTAATGATGATTGAGTTCGTCCATGTAAAACATTTAGAACAGTACCTGACACATAGTAAGTGCTCATTAAAGGTTAGATATTGTTGTATTGCTGTTCTAGTTTATGATAATATGTCAGAATCCCAGTTTTGAAATTAAAGGTCAGAGCTTTTTACTGTGAGAACTGATACATTTTCTTTATTAGATGTTCTTGGTAATAAAGAAATACCAAGAATAATATGGCCAGGCCTAGCAGAAGTCAAATCATCTTCCCTCTTGGCATTGGACTTTCTGCATCGCTCCTATACTGTTCTTCCTCATTTAGTCTTTCATCATATTCTAGTCTCTGTACTCTTCAAGTTTCTACTTGAACTACCACAGAAGGAAATGAAATATCCAAAAACAAAAAACTGAATAGGATAACTTCTTAAAATCCTGGCTAATAAACTGTATTATCATAAGGTTGTGGACCATGCTTCATGCTGGCAGAATTTTTAGTTAGATTTTATTGTATTGGTGCAAATACAGAGAAAGTACATTCATTTTATTTTCATTTGTATGTGGTAACATTTCCTGAGCTTGCTCTGATAGCTTGTAGGTTATACACAGACTTTTGAAGATATAATGAAACAGAAGTAGATATTGTATGTATGAGGAAAGTACATGAGGAGGCACTTTAGTAAGGACCCTTAGTGGTTCCTAGTAAAAAAAAAAATATTGAATGGCAGGTGAATATAAGGGCAAAATTGCATAATTCTGTGTCAGGTCAAATTTCTTCTCATTACTAGAACTCAACATCAATAACAATATTTTTCATTTTATATACTGCACTATAGTTTTTGAAGCAACCTAATGTCCATGACTTTATTTGATTTCTTAGGCTTTTTATATTTAGCCAATGTAGAATAGTCATTTCCACACCTTTTCCCACATGTCAGTGCTTTGCACATGAGATTTGAGTTTCAGTGTTGCAGACTCCCTTCAGGAAAACTCTCCACTGAAGAGAGTATCTTATTTATGCACACCTTTTATTTACTTAATGGAGGTTAAAATTCTTAAGTGGCTGAAGTTCTTGCCAGATTTCAGAAGAGGGAAAGTAGGAGATTTGGGTTTTAGTCTTAAGTGATGTCCTTTGCTTTGTACAAGCCCCTTAACCTCACTATCACTGTTTTCTCATCCCTAAAGAGACAAATTTTTGTGGGGGGAGAAAAAGTTTTTTAGTTTTATTGAGTTAATTCTAAGAAAGTCAACAATTCAGCAATGCTCTGCTGATAAATAAAAATGATCTAGAGATCCCTTCATTGAGTCATCTTCCCTTTACAGCAAGGATTTTAGTGACCATTTAGGGTGATGCCATCCTAAATCATCTTAGATAGTTTAGTGTTCTTAACAAAGATTTCCGGGTGTTTTCCAAAAGTCTCTCCCAATACATAAAGGAACTCCTTTTTGTGTCTAATCACATTTCCCTCTGTACTGTTGGTTATCACATTCACTTTGTAGTCTGTGGTAGTTAGTGTATTTATTCCTGAAAATATTTTCATTCTTGTTCTTTTTTAAATTGATTAGATTGGATGTTAGAGTGTTTAAGGAGTCATAATAACGGACACACTCTTTCCTGCTTATATTCTGAACTGAGGGGAAAAAGGAATAGGATCCAGAATATTATTTTATTACTGATAAAGAGAATGTGGCTGTTACCTGTGCACAAGCATCTTCCTCTTACTGGACCTCAAAATTGAACAGACTTAACCATCCATTCCCAGGCCGGACTGAGGCACCTGCCCTATAAGGCTTCCAGCATGAAGGAACAGGAAATGAGTGGGCAGATTGCTCCCAAAGGCAAAAAGATGGACCATGTATGCCCAGTTTTTTCTCCTAAACTGCTCGCCAAATGAAGTCATTCCTCTGACCTGGGAAGGTTTAAGTGAGGGGACACAGACAAGCTAAAAACATTATGCTACAGCCCCCTCCCCTCCCCTATCCCTCATTTGAAACCTAGGAGATGGCTGACCTTTTGGGGAAAGAGGTTTCTTTCTGCTCAAGTATAAAAATTGGCAGGTGCTTGGGGAAGTGAAAGACTTGAAGAGGCTGTCATTTCCTATTCTGCTGCCCACTACCCTCTCCACAGGAAATCCTGGTAAACCTCAGATAGGGGACTGTGGTACTTGACATCTGTCATGTAAGATCTACAAGTGGATCCTGGCCTACAAATGGGGGTCCTTGGTTTAAAACATTAAAATTACAAGCCATCCAAGCAAACCTGTTTATTAAATACTAGAAAATTATTAAATAGTGCTTTCCCCTGAATGGTAAAAACTTCAGTGATCACAAAGGTGCTTTACCATGAAGGAGCTCTGTAACATCAGTTTAAACAAACAAAGCAGTCTATCCAGAGCTTCATTTTGTTAAATCACTTTGGACATGACTTATAGTAAAGGACAGAATTTGGTTCTACCTAAGAGGGCAAAAATCTTGCGGATTGTATTCTCCTTTAGTTTAAGAAGCATTAACAAAACTTCTTCAATAGTCTTTTGAGTCTTTTTCCAGTAAATTGCTTTTTAAAAAACAGCTTTATTGAAATATAATTCCCATAACCATAGAAGTCACCCATTTAAAAGTGTGTTTGCAGTGGCTTTTAGTATATTCATAAAGTTGTGCCACTATCACTACAATGAATTTTAGAACATTTTCAGTACCCCAGAAAAAAAACCCCATCCCTTAGCCATAACCCCTCAACTTTCTGTTCTTAGGCAACAACCAGCCTACTTTCTGTTTCTAAGGCTTTGCCTATTCTGGACATTTTATATAAATGGAATCATACAATATGTGGTCTTTTGTGATTGGCTTCTTTCACTTAGCATAATGTTTTCAAGGCTCATCCATACTGTAGTAAATATTGGTACTTCATTTCTTTTTATTGCCAAATTAATTTATCCATTAATCAGTTGAACATTTGGGCCAGTACATTTCTTTTACTTCAAAGAATAATATTTCCTTAAAATGGGCAAAGTGGTACTTTTTTTAATTTGTTTTTTTAAAAAATGGCATTATCAGTATAAATAATACTTGGCAAATAATAAGAACTTAGAGTAAAAATTCAAAGACCAGTCTTTTTTATAGTGTTCACAGGACATACTTGAAGCTTGAAATCATTTATGATGCTGTAAATTTCACAGTGTAGGCCAGATTTTCCAATACGAGATTAGATTTCCTGAACAAAGCATTAATTTCCTTTACAACCTCGGTTCCAGAAGTCCTTTCTTTTTACCATTACCAATAGGGATGTAGGCACTTCAGGATGAAGGATATAAGCTAGTAGGCCTAAAAGTTTTGGAGAAGGGGCATTTGGGACCAAGAACGTGGACAGAAGCCATGAGTAAATGGAAATCACTAAAAGGAAATTCCAAAAAAGAAATGACAGAGTGATGATGCTATTGCATTTATTAGACTGACCAGACTTCTTAAAATCTGTTACTTTGCTGTTAGAGCCAAAGCTTTCAAAGCTGGCATAATGTAGTCCTGTACATCAGCCCTCCACTGTTCAGCGGGGTGTGACCTACAGCAGTGTTGTCATTCAACCCCTTTTCTGATAAATACTAGGTTTGTACTGGAGTTGGAACAAAGTAAAATTAAAATGGTCCCACGGGATTTAGAGTCAGCCATATCTAGATAGATTCTTGGATTCCCTTTTCATAAGTTTTATGATTTGGGGCATGTAATTTGATTTCTCAGTTATAAAATGGAGACAATGTATTTATTTCAAAGAATGGTTGTGAGGAAATAAACCGTGGTGTGTAAGGAATTAGCACATGGTCTAGTACATAGCAAAATGCTCCAGTGTTAGTCATAATTATTATATAAAAAGTCAAAACGTTTTAATTTTTAATTATTTCCCTTTTTATTACCTGTCTTGCTTACTTACAGCTTGCCTTGTTCTAAAAAGAGACTTAAGGCAACATGGTGTGTCTGTATTTGAATATAACTGAAACCCAGCCGAGTCCAATCCAGGAAGAAAGACTGCGAAGTCCATTGTAGTGGTAATATCAACTTGATGGGACACATAAGTACCAAAACCAAGGCCTGCATTGGGTTTATATGTCTCTGGAACAGACTGAAGAGGCTTTCTAAATGAAAGGCAGCCTAACATCGTAGAAAGGGCACACGGGTTTTGGAATCAAACCAAAACCAGCATGTAGTCAGATGCCAGTCCTGCTGTTTACTAGCCATGTAGTTAATTTTAGACATGTTGCAGTTGAGTTTTTTATTAATAAAAATTATATCATTCAGACTCGATTAATACTTTTTTCAGCCCTTCCAACTGTTAGGCAGGTTCAGACTCCCAACTTTCTGTTCTTCTATAAAGAGTAGGAACTGCAGTACATTGTGAAAATCCTTAGTTCAAAAGTTTTTTTTTTAAGATTTTGTTTATGTATTTATTTGAGAGAGAAAGAGTGCGTGGGTGCAAGCTGGCAGAGGGAGAGGGAAAGAATCTCAAGTGGACTCTGTGCTGAGCACGGAGCCCGATGTGGGGCTTGATCTCATGACCCTGAGATCATGACCTGAGCTGAAACCAAGAGTCAGATGCTTAATTGACTGAGCCACCCAGGTGCCCCCAGAAGTTATTTTTAAAGGAATTTATCTAAGAGCTAGTGATCTACAAACTTTACAGTTGAGTATCAAGAGTCAGTTAGTTTCACCTCAAAGGCTGGAAATACGTTTGGAATATGTGAGATAATTGTTTCTTTATAGAGACCTGGCAAATAGTATAACTGAAAATTTAATTTTTGTCTATGGAATAAAGTTTCTTCTAGTTGTCTTTAGCTTCTATAATGCAACTGAGTTTTTTTTCATACTTCATTTTAATGCATATTTAAGCAGTGGGCCATATATAATCTTATAGGGGAAATTTAGTCACATAATGAAGTATTGCTGTTTATGAAATTGTTATTGTTGGATTGTAAATAAGAGCTTAATCACACAACTTGAATGGATAATTATTTACATAGTGACCTTATTTTTATATCCCCGAAGTAACCCGGGAGATTAGCTTGTACAGTGACAGCAGTGACCGTTATATAGGTATAAATTTCATATTTACAGCTTTACCTGTCTGTGATGATTTAGGTAAACATGACATCATATCTTTTTGGTTGTCAGAATGCTTTATTTTCAAGCTCTGGAGCTACACAATTTTTCCCAAGTTCTTTCTCTAATTCTTTGCCCAACTAGCAGCTGGCTACTAAAAAATTTAATACTTGCAACACCTGATCCGGTTGATCACAACAGATTCGGTATAGTGGCTATATTATTTCATGCTTTGTTGGCTATAGACTGATGAAAAAGTAATATTTAGCAAAACTATTGTTGAAATACTAGAGAGGTTAAACAATAGCCATGAAGGAACCTAAGAATCTTTGAATAACAAGGTGCCTAAAAATAAGTATCTGGATCAAAGTCACTTTTCCATAACATACGTATGCAAACTTTACTATGTATTCTCTCATTAGCTGTAAATTACAGGGGGGAGAATCCTTACCAAATATTCCATGAGCAAGTAGAATGTGCTGTTCCTTTGGGATTTATTGCTTTAGAGTTGACAGAATAGAGAAGCGTATGGATTCAGGTGTTGCTATCAATGATACATGTATTTATGAGTATATACCAAAAATGTGTAATTTATTTACATGACGTTTCAATGTATGACTCCAGGTTCAAAGCAGAGTGACGTTTCTTTGAACTGCTCTGTTTTTTTTTTAATGAGGAGGAAAAGGCTGCACTTTTTTGTCTCTTTATACTAGCCTTGCTATAAATAAAAGGTCACATTTGGCATTTTGGCACTTGGCTGTTGTATATATTGAGCAAAAAGTCAGCTGTTGACTTTTAATATAGATCTGTTCAACCAGGGACTATATACTGCTATCATTAGAGAGTAAAAGGAGTAAAGATAAATGCAGTTGGTTGAGTCAAGTAAGAAAATAGGAGAGCAAAATCACACCGGGTCTCCTCATTTGTGTTGTATTCACAGTAAGTTACTCACCTGGAACATCACTGGGTCTACTTTCAGCTATAATAATAGAAGATTCCCCCCCCCCGAAAACAGGCCATGTTCAAGTTAGTTCTGCTGACCAGACCACTAACTTAAAAGGCAAGGATCTCTAAGACCATTTCATTTTAAAAGTACCATTCATTTAAATAAAATCTTTAATTTACCATGAGTATTTCTTAGATCTTCCCATAAATATTTCCTGTACCACTGGATTTTATCCCAGACAGCCTTACAACAAATGCTTATTGAAGTATGTGTGGTCTGTAAGGAACTATATTAAATATTCTGAGAGACTGCATTTAAGCCAATGAAAAAGGATTTTATCCTCAAGAAACCTGCGCTCTGTTTCGGAAGATAAAATTGTATACATAAGAAATGTGTCAAATATGTGATGGAACTACCTTTTGCCCAGGTGGTTGAGGAGGAGATGGCATGTGAGCTTAACAGATGATACACTTAATAATGACTATTTAAATAATTACAAAGGTTTGGGCAGTGCTTGTCCTTGAGGGTAAAATGGCATGAGTAAAGGCAGGGAAATTTCCATTCCAGTCCATTTCGAAACATTGCTGCTAAATTCAGCTTTCTAAAGGATGAATATTATAATAATCACAAATGCTTATATAGCATTTACTTTATGACAGATACTTTTCTAGGTACTTTACATGTATTTACTAATTTAACCTTCGCAATATCCATATATAGATGCTGTTATTGGCCTCCACAGAGATACAGAGAAGTTATGTAACTTACCTAGGGCCACACAGCTTATAAGTAGAAGAGCTGAGATTTGAACCCCGGAAGTTGAGCTCCAGAATCCTGGCTATTAACCACTTCGTGTTCTTATACCAGAAACCTTCAGTGACTCTTCATCTTCCACAGCATAAGTGCGTTCAAGTATCTTCACAATATGGCTTTAGCTTACCTTTCCAACCTTAGATCCTACTTTTTTCCCTGCATGGAAAAACAGTCTAGCTCTTCTGTATTACTTTCTGTTTCCTAAATACAGTTTGTATTCTCATCTCTAGTCTTTGCTTCTGTTATCTATTCTCAGTATCCTGTCACTCTGCCCAGTCCCTGCCTTATCAGACCTTCCCATCTTCCAAGCATATTTGAACCACCATCTTTGTAAAAATCTCTTTTGAGTCCCTACCAAAGTGATTCCCCCTCCCAACCCCTTGGTAATACCTTCACGTTTTTTCATGGTAGCATGCCTGTATCATGGTTATTTGTGTGTCACTTGCCTATTTTCTAGTAGAAATCTGGTAGATTTTTTTTTTAATTCCCTAAGAACAGGGAATATGATTTATTGATCTCTGTACCTTAGGTAGCACTCAGTCCAACCTTGCATGTGGCAAGAAAGAGGAGGTGTTATGGTTGACATTAAGATTTTGAACCTAGAGTAGGGAACAGAATTGGGAACTTGGGAGAATGAACTGATTTATGGGCAAAAGTGATGAGTTTGGTTTAGACGTGTTATATTTGAAGTCAGAATAGAATATCCAAGTAGAAATGGATCTAAGAAATACTCAAGAGAGAGTATATTTGACATTCCTAATCTTATCTTATTTTTACAAGCATGATACTTATATACATAGATCAAATTATTGTTTAGTAGCTGCATATCCACAGAATGCAGTCTTTTTTTTTTATCAGTTGGTTTCATTTTGAAAATAAGGCCCAGCTACAATATAGTTATTCCCAACTTTGATTAAAAAAAATATTCTAAGATAAGGGGCACCTAGGTGGCTCAGTTGGTTAAGCGTCTCTTAATTTTGGCTCAGGTCATGATTTCAGGATCATGAGATCAAGCCCTCCATTGGTCTGTGTGCTGTGCATGGAGCCTGCTTAGGATTCTCTCTCTCTCTCTCTCCCTCCCTGCTTCCACTCTGTTGAGTTCATGCTTGCTCTCTTAAATAAATAAATAAATAAATAAATAAATAAATAAATAAAATGTATATATACACATATATATTATAAGATGAAAGTTAATTTGTAGGTTGACTGGCTGGTTCTCTGGATCAATACAGGAGTTAGATTACTAGGTTAGCCCATAAGACCATGTTGTAACTGAAATATTTACTTCTGTAACAACAACAAAAAAATAGTATAAAGCAATACAGTTGCATTGCTAGTAGCATTTTTAAAAAGATAAAAAGAAAAGGAAGCTTATTTCTCTGATCCTTTAATTTGCCAATTTGACTTTAAAGCTTATGACATTCCTATAGTCGATGGTATTGTAATAGTGTTTTGTGGGGACAGATGGTAACTACACTTGTGATGAGCACAGCATAATGTATAGACTTGCTGAATCACAATGTTGTACACCTGAAACCACTGTAACATTGTGTGTCAGCTGTACTTCAGTTAAAAAAAAGCTTATGATATTCCTTCTTGGTGATTGTAGGTGCTTCACTGAAATTCTTTTTACATTTGTCAATACTATTTTGTGTCATTTTTTGACTTCCAAATTGCCTATCAGAGGAAGATGAGAGAATTTGCAGGAAATGTATGCTGAAGGGATTTCCTCAAGTGGAATAGCCTGAGATAGAGTTAAATCAGCGGAGACCAAGAAGCTGTGCTTGAGTGCATGAAAGTGCATGTGGTATGTGTGGTGTGTTATGTGGGGAATGGATGAGGAATTTGTAGTGGGTAAATGATCTGCCATGGGGAAACAAGATGATACAGAAAAAGTTGGATCCAGTGTTCCTTATTCAATGGAAAGCCCTGTTAGTTTGGACTAGTATGGTTACTGTTTGTTGAGGGGGGCCCATGATGGACAGAGTAAGGAGAAAAACAATATTTTATATGCCAGTTAGGGTATAAGATGGTGCAAAATATTTTTAAGTTGAAGAGTGCCTCTCTTTTTTTTTTAAGGTATCATTTTTAAGTAATTTCTCCAGCCAACGTTGGGCTCAGACTCATGACCCCAAGATCAAGAGCCACATGCTTCTCCAACTGAGCCAGCCAGATGCCCCCTTGAAGAGTACCTCTGTTGAAACTTGGCTCCTGATTCAGACTTTGCCGTAGATGTTTTGCTTGTGCTTAAAAAATTACCTAAATGCTTATTCTCTATTTTCCCCAGTTGAAGAATAGTTTGTGTTCCCCTTTCATCCTCATGAATCCCATCACTTGATTTAAAAGTGGGTATGTATGATAAATTCTTAGACAGTTATCTGATTAAGAAAATCATAGTGAAAATAGAATGGGGATTGACATCAGAAGTCTGTTCAAGTTCTGGCTCTGCTGTTTACCAGCTCTGTGGCTTTGGGCATGTTACTTGGCCTCTGTAGGGTTTAGTTTCCTCATCTATAAGTGGGGATAATACCTCTTACCTTGCAAGGTGGCTCTAAGAACTAAAGTTGATATATCTGAAACATTACCACAGTACAGGCATTTATAGTAGCTAATGTTGTTAAACAACTAAATGTATTAATCTCTTATTACATTGGATACATAGAATATAGTGCAATTGATTCTTTACCTATCATACAGTCATCAAAAACAGTCTGATTTTTTTTAAGCTAGGATATATCACTGTGTTAGACCTGGTTCCCCATTTCATTTTAACATACACACTGTACTGTGGTCCTGATACTTACTTGGATTGCTACCTTCTTCCACTAAGAGAAAAGAGTACTAGGCAGCCTAGCCATATGTTTATATGAAAGTGCTGTTCTACATGTCAAAGGTAATATGTTTTGGGGGATTTCCCAGTAATGATGACATTAACATTAACATTCAGTGTCAACCTTCTTACTCTAGCTAACATTTGCTAAAGTGGGTTATGGATTGTAGTCTGTGGCCCTAAAGTAGATCTCCCCCCAACTGGCTAAGTATATAAAGCAGGACCTTGACCTCATTAGTTGAAGTCAGTAACCAAGTTAGATAAAAAGTTCTAAAAGTAAAGCATAATTGATGATTACAGGTAGCCTATAAGATCATTTGTTAAAGTCCTCTTCATTTGCTTATTATGAAATGTAAGATGAGTAACTATATTTCATTATCCTGAAGATAAAATAATTTCAGAGTTTAATTTATAATTTAAAAAAATCATTAGGGCGCCTGGGTGGCTCAGTTGGTTAAGCGACTGCCTTCGGCTCAGGTCATGATCCTGGAGTCCCAGGATCGAGTCCCGCATCGGGCTTCCTGCTTAGCAGGGAGTCTGCTTCTCCCTCTGACCCTCTTCCCTCTTGTGCTTTCTATCTCTCATTCTCTCTCTCTCTCTCAAATAAATAAATAAAATCTTAAAAAAAATAAAATAAAAAAATTAAAAAATCTAATTAAATTGCTTAAAAACAATAAATCTTATTTTTTTATTTTTTTAAAGATTTTATTTAATTGACAGAGACACACAGCAAGAGCAGGAACACAAGCAGTGGGAGCGGGAGAGGGGGAAGCAGGCCTCCCACCGAGCAGGGAGCCTGATGTGGGGCTCGATCCCAGGATCCTGGGATCATGACCTGAGCCAAAGGCAGTTGCTTAACCGACTGAGCCACCCAGGCACCCTAATAAATCTTATTTTAAACAGATGTATACAGTCATATATCAGCATGTTAGATCACCTTTAGGATTCCCACTCTAGCTAAGATTTAGTGGGTTAGGATCAGAAGACAAACAACTCTTGGGACCTGGGTGGCTCAGTCGGACTCTTAATTTTGGCTCAGGTCATGATTTCAGGGTCATGAGATCGAACCCCATGTTGGGCTCTGCACTCAGCGGGAGGTCTGCTTGAGATTCTCTCCCTCCTCCTCTGCCCCCTGCTCTCATTCTCTCTCTCTCTCTCTCAAATCTTTTTTAAAAAAAGAAGACAAACAATTCTTATATGTTGAAATGTCTCTGATATAAAAATAGCCCAGGAGTGGGGTGCCTGGGTGGCTCAGTCGTTAAGTGTCTTCCTTCGGCTCAGGTCATGATCCCAGGGCCCTGGGATCGAGCCCTGCATCAGGCTCCCTGCTCCTCGGGAAGCCTACTTCTCTCTCTCCCACTCCCCCTGCTTGTGTTCCCTCTCTCACTGTGTCTCTCTCTGTCAAATAAATAAATAAAATCTTTAAAAAAAAAAAAAAAAAAAAAAGAATAGCCCAGGAGCTTTTCTTACCTACTTACCACCCAATAGGTAACTATCATCCAGTAACCATTTAGAATCCCACAGTAGCTAGTAAGATGTCTGCTTTAAATAGACCACCCTCTATTTAAGATGTGATAGTCCTTTATTGTATCTTCACAGTTGTCAGGGAGGTTGGGTACATTATAGGTTTTCCTACTGTGCTGTTTTTCTTGCTTGTATAAGTTGTTGGCTAGTGTTTTGTTCTCTGTGTTAGCCTAGAGTTAACTAAAGTGTTGTATCCCTTATACATTCCCTCCTACTGCCCTCTGCCCTCCTTCTTTAAGGAGCTTGTTGTAACAAATTCCCAACTTGACCATTCAGGCAGTTCATACCCAGATAAAAAAAGTCTGGGGTGCAGATGTCATCAGCTCTTCAAGATGGTCAGGGAACTGATACAGTTCCCACTGACTTTTCTTATATCCCGCTTAGATACCACACACAGCCCTCATCTTGTGCTCAGCTCCTATTTCTCTGAGCTTGGGGTTTTACTGAGGTTTTTGGGGTTTGTTTGTTTTTGGAGAATTCATCCACTTCTCTAATGAGGAAGAGGGCTATCTCTTGACTATATTGTTAGTGGCATTTTCTCCTTTTGTGTGAACCTGTTCTTTTATACATTCCAGAAATTCTTTAGTCATTCTGCTTGTTGTTGTTATCCTTGTCATTTCCCCATGCTATTGGAGAATTCTTAAAAAATATATACATTGCCTTGTCTTTTCAGTGGGATTTGGAGAAGAAAAGAGAGTAAATTAATTCACTTTACCTCCCAGTGGCATTTAATAAATATTCATTGAATGAGATAAATCAGTGAATGGCTAGTGCAGTTGGGTTGATCTAAATATTTACAGATATTTATAAGAGATTTAGTCCATACTGGCTTATTGTCTTTTAAATTTTTATTAGTAATGGGAAAGTTATGACAATAATTTTCCTAAGATCACATTTTTTTTTAAGGATTTTATTTATTTCACAGAGATAGCGAGAGCAGGAACACAAGCGGGGGAGTGGGAGAGGGAGAAGCAGGCTTCCTGCCGAGCAGGGAGCCTGATGTGGGGCTCGATCCCAGGACCCTGGGATCATGACCTGAGCGGAAGGCAGACGCTTAATGACTGAGCCACCCAGGCGCCCCCAGATCACATATTTTTTTTTAAAGATTTTATTTATTTGAGAGAGAGCACAAGCAGGGGGAAGGGGCAGGGGGAGAGAGAGAAGCAGACTTCCTGCTCAGCGGGGAGGACCCTGGGATCATGACCTGAGCCGAACGCAGACAACCAACTGAGCCACCCGGGTGCCCAGGCCACATTTTTTTATATAAGCCAGAAAAGGTTTAAATTCTATAGTCCCCATATAGGTGTGATGAGTTTGAATGCAGGAGGCATTATAGTTAAGTGGCTAATAGCACAGACTCTGGAGTCTGTGTTCACATTCTATTTATTCTGCTTATTAGCAGCATGATCTTGGCCAACACACTTCAGAGGTCTGTTTGAAGATAAAGTATTCATGTACATAAAATACTTAAAGTGCTTGGTACGTAGCATGTAAGCATCAACTAAAATTAATGGGATTAACTTTTCAAGAATCTTAGCTATAATCTTTTCAGTTGCCATAGGCAGCTATCTTAAAATTGATTATAAATGTTATATAGCTTTAAGATGTACATGTAAATGTTAGCATACCAGAATATATATTCTAGCCCATGGACAAATGGTCAGAATTTCTACCTTGTATAATGAATAGAACCACTACTATAATGAAGTAGGAAGGGTGCTCTTTGCTTGAACCATGCATGTGTTTTACGTATTCAAAAAATTAAGAATGATAGAAAGAAAGCAAATCCTAATATTGAATACAAATTGAAACCAATGAGCCTAATTATATCAAATTAGTAATGTAACTACCAAGGGAAAAAGAAGGAACTTTTGAACATGGATTTGACTGTGCTCCCTTAATGGGATATAGCCTAAAGACAAAAAGAACAGCAAGAAATACTGAATTTAGTAGGTAGCAAGCCCTCTTATAATAGCTCTTCCCAAGAAATGTTATTCCCATGGTGCTGATAAAGAAGCATATTCAAAGAGGGAAATGATTTGCCTGGCATCATTTAGTTAGGTAATAGAGCTGGATTCAAAAGTCTGTGTTCTGTTCATTATACCACACTGCTTTTTTAATGTTTGTAGTATGCTGTTCAAATGAGTTCCTGTGCTACCATCCTCGTTTCATTAGTACCTACCTCCCTTTCTTTTATTCATCTGTAACTATTAGAACCACATTTTCAAGAGCTCCCTAACCTAACCTCTTGAATCTCCTTTGCTTCAAGAATTTCATTACATGCAATCATGCCCATCTTTTTTAAATCTGCCTTCCTAAATTAAAGGGTATGTGACTATTCCCACCCTTTTCTTTATGAATTCTAAGATGACCTGATAGATTTTCCTTTTGATTCTCATTCCTCCTACTTCAACAATAACTAGTTTCCTGGATTATAGCTAGTGTCAAAGTCCTGAGTATTTACAGATACTGTCTGTATTCATAACCAAGCCTGGAGCGCATGAGGGAGCTGCACCTTTTTTTTTTTTTTTTTTAAGATTTTATTTATTAGAGAGCGTGTGATAGCATGAGCAGGGGAGAGGGGCAGAGGGAGAGGAAGAAGCAGGCTCCCTGCTGAGCAAGGAGCCCAATGCGGGGCTTGATCCCAGGACCCTGGGATCATGACCTGGGCTGAAGGCAGACGCTTAACGACTGAGCCACCCAGGCGCCCCGAGAGAGCTGCACTCTTAAAGACATTAATCTATTTGTAATTTAAGATACCACATGGTGACTTGGTGAAACACATAGGGGAAGACTGGTAAAGAATGCCATCATCGGACCTGCATTGTTTACATGAGAGCAGAACGAGTATTACTTTTTAAATTGTGGTTTTGAAATGATCCATTCATTAGAGAAGGCAAGTAAAAATAGCAATGAAACAAAGACATAATAACTGGTCATTAAATGAACTCCATGTCCTTTGAAAAGGTCATGATGAAGGGGGAGAATATGTAGATATCTTGAGTACACAAGCTGCTATTTGAGATTTTGCTGAGTAGAAATGATGGGAGGAATCAAACTGTACAAAGATTTAGTTGAATCTCCTTTAAAGCACTTTGTGTAGTGTATCTTCAAACTTTTTTTAAAATTACAGCATCTGAAGAACCTCTTCTTGAATTAGCAGCATCAAAATGGAATTCTCTTTTTTAAATCACTCCTGAACTATCTTTAAAATGTGTGACTTTAAAAATATAATTTCATATAATATACCAGAGAAATTGTCCAGAAGATTGAGGATCAGAATTTTAATAAAAATTTTTTAAAAAGTAAGGTTGGCGGGCACGTGGATGGCTCAGTGGGTTAAGCGACTGCCTTCGGCTCAGGTCATGATCCTGGAGTCCTGGAATCGAGTCCCGCATTGGGCTCCCTGCTCAGCAGGGGGTCTCCTTCTCCCTCTGACCCTCCCCCTTCTCATGCTCTCTCTCTCTCTCTCATTCTCTCTCTCAAATAAAATCTTAGAAAAAAATAAAAAGTAAGGTTGGCAATCAGATTAATTTGAAAAAAATGCTTTTAATGAGAATTAAGAATGTAAAATACTGTTATAGTCTTTTACTAGATTAACTGAATTTCTTAACATCTAGAGAAAATTATTTTAGTATTTCCTATCCAAAATAGCTGTTTGTGGAGAATGTGCCACTTGCCTGTGGAAGTCAGTGTTTATGAGATCTCTCTGTAGATGTTTCTAAGGTTTTAACTCTGGACAAACATTCAAGAAAAACCAAACTGTTCTACAAAAATATTCCTAAATAGTAAACTTTAAGCACAGCTGCCGAGTCAAACCTGGTTCATATTCGAACTCCAGCTTTTTCTAACTGGCACCTGGTCATTTAGCCTGTTACTCAAGTTTCCTTACTGGATTGTTTCAAGGATTAAATGAGCATATGTAAAGCACCTAACACCATGACGGGCACTAAGTAAGCACCCAAAATATAGTGGCAGCTATTATTTACCTTATCACCTCCAGATTATGAGTGATGGAGAAAGAAAATTTCTTATGAGTGTCCCTTATTTTTAGTGTCAAGGTTTTGAATTAGAATTTAAGATAAAACTGGATTTTTCTGAATCCAAACACTTGTGATTCTGTTTGGGTATTGAGAAAGAAAGCTGCCAAATACCTACTCTGCAGTGGCAAGAAGATTGAATTTCTAATTTGTTTCCTACCCCTAGCCCTTGCCTTCACTTCCTCTGCCTCAGTACGAACATTTCTCTGTTCCTTTGGAGATTCTTGCCTGACAGAAACAGAGAACAATCTCCAGGTGTTTTATTATAGCTAGCTAAATACAACCTTTTGGAAGAACATCTGGATGCAGTTTCAATCTTTAAAGTCTATAATTTTTTAGGTCATTAAATTCCGATAGTTCTAAATTATTGGTTTCAGTTCTTTTCCTAGATTGTGTCCATCCATTTTAAGAGCTGTATGTCTTGGGCGCCTGGGTGGCTCAGTTGGTTAAGCAACTGCTTTCGGCTCGGGTCATGATCCTGGAGTCCTGGGATCGAGTCCCGCATCGGGCTCCCTGCTCAGCAGGGAGTCTGCTTCTCCCTCTGACCCT